>NC_091814.1:22132500-22420000 GCF_041296235.1 Equus asinus
ATTTGAAGTCATAAAGTCTGAGAATTTTCCAAAATTAATGACAGACACCAAACCACAGATCCAGGAAATGCAGAAAACACCAAACAAATTTGCAGGTTCAGATCCTTGGTATGGACCTACACACCACTCATAAATCCATGCTGAGACGGCATCCCACATACAAAACAGAGGAAGATTGGCATAGATGTTCTCTCAACAACAGTCTTCCTCAAGCAAAAGGGAGAAGATTGGCAACAATGATAGCTCAGGGCCAATCTTCCTCACCAAAAATATAATAATAATAAAGTAGAGGGATGGAAAAAGCTATACTATACTAACAATAATCAAAAGAAAGCTGGAGTAGCTATATTAACTTCAGACAGTGCAGACTTCAAAGCAAGGAAAATTAACAAGCATTAAGAGGGGCATTACATAATGATCAATGGGCTGATTCTCCAAGAAGATATAACAACTCTTAGTGTGTATATGCCTAATAACAGAGAATCAAAATACATGAGGCAAAAACTGTGAGAACTGAAGTAAGAAAGAGACAAATCTACTATTAAACCCCTTCATCAGTAATTGATAGATCCAGCAGACAGAATACCAGTAAGAACATAGTTGAACTGAACAGAACCATCAATCAACTGGATCTAACTGACACTTATAGAATATGTCATCCAACAACAGCTGAATACACATTATTTTCAAACTCGCATGGAACATTCATTAAGATAGACTACATTCTGGACCATAAAACACAACTTAACAAATCTAAAAGAAAAAAAAAAATCATATGAAGTATGCTCTCAGACCACAATGGAATTAAACTAGAAATCAATAACAGAAAGATAGCTGGAAGACCCCAATGGAAATTAAACAACACACTTCTGAATAAAGCGTGAGTCAAAGAAGAACTCCCAAGAGAAATTTTAAAAATTATGAAAATACAACATCAAAATTTGTAGGGTGTAGTAAAAGCAGTACTTACAGGGAAATTTGTAGCATTGAATGAATACATTAGAAAAGAAGAAAGATCCAAAATCAATAATCTAAGCTTCCACCTTAGGAAACTAGAGAAAGACGAGTAATACAAACCTAAACCAAATAGAAGAAAAGAAATAATAAAAATTACAGCAGAAATCAATGAAATTCAAAACAGGAAAACAATAGAGAAAATCAGTGAAACCAAAGGCTGGTTCTTTAAAAAGATCAAAAAAAATGGATAAGCCTCCATCCAAGCTACCAAAGAAAAAAAGAGAGAAATCACAGATTACTAACATGAGAAATTAAAGAGGGACCATCACTACTGATCTCGTAAACACTAAAAGGATAAAAAGGAAATGTTATAAACAACTCTGTTCCCACAAATAGAGCTACTTAGAAGAAATGAACAAATTCTTTTTTTTTTTTTTTTGGTGAGGAAGATTGGCCCTGAGCTAACATCTGTTGCCAATATCCCTCCTTTTGTTCTCCCCCAAGCCTCAGTACATAGTTGTATATTCTAGTTGTAAGTCCTTCTAGTTCTTCTATGTGGGATGCCACCACAGCATGGCTTGATGAATGGTGTGTAGGTCCACGCCCAGGATCCAAACTGGCAAACCCCAGGCTGCCAAAGCAGAGCACATGAACTTAACCACTACACCACCAGGCTGGCCCAGACAAATTCCTTAAAAGATACAATCTACCAAAACTGACACAAAGAAATATATTATCTGAATAGGCTTATATCTATTAAAGAAATTGAACTGATAATTAATAGCCTTCCAAAAAAAGACAGCACCAGGCCCAGATGGCTTCACTGGTGAATTCCACCAAACATCTAAGGAAGAAATAACACCAATTACCTACAAGCTCTTCCAGAAACTAGCAGAGGGAACACTCCCTAACTCATTCTTTGGGGATGACATTATTCTAATACAAAATACATATAAAGATGTTACAAGAAAGGAAAACTACAGAATAATATCTCTCACACATAGATTCAAAAATCCTCAATAAAATATTAGCAAATCAAATGCAACAACGTATTAAAAGAGTTATACACCATAAAATTAGGAAAGTCACATTTACTTCATATGGTACAAGACACATTCAATGAAATTTTCCTAAACACTAATTCCAAGAATTACTATGAACCCACTTAAATCTAAGTACCAAAAACTCACTTAGCTTTACTCTAAAGATAGTAGGATTCTATGGCAGAAACAGCTGTCTAGCCCCCCACCAATGATTTGTGCCCTCTTTCTAGAGTGTAGCATATTTGCTGGGAAGCAGCTGCCCAGCTCAAAATTACATTCCCCAGCCTTGCTTCTAAGTGTGGCCACAGGAATAACTCCTGTCAATGGAAGGCATGCAGAAATGGCAGATAGCACTTCCAGACTATCATGCTTAAGAAGCAAGTGAGGCTTTTTCATTGCCTTTCTTCCTCCTCACCTGGAGGCACAAAATCCAGCACCGGACTCTGAAGCCCTATGGATGACAGAGCCATACCATGTAGAGTTCTCAAATCATGACTTGGGAGGAGAGCCTCTTGCCAATCAAGAACATGCAGTCATATTTTAATGAGCCAGAAATAAATTTGCACAATGGTATGCTATGAAATTTTGTAGTAAGCCTGCTACAGCAGAAAATGTTATCCTTAACTACTACTGGTGCTTTCTGTTCTTGAGTTTTTAAGTCTTGCTTCTTTCCTTGATTCTTGCAAAGCAGAACTCAGAGATGCCTAGAACAGAGCCTTCCTTGCATAAGGTAGGTGATCATGAAGTGTGTTAAATATATACAAGTTTCTCAGAGTTCAGAAACCTAGTGCTTCTTTAGCACCTATTTTTTTAATTTAAAGATACATTCAACTGGCACATGTAGAAATGTGTAACAGACCTCTAAAGACCACTCTAACAAGGAAATAGTGTGAACTTGGAAAACCACTGCTCTTCTTCTTCCCTTCTTCTTCCCACACCACATATCCTTCTGCTGGTGCTAGGAGACTCTGTCTTTGGGAAAGTCATGGCAGTTGGGTCCTAAAGAAACTTCTGCTTCTTAGACTGTCTGAAACCTCTAGCTTATTTCTGTTAATAAGTATCCTAATTTAAATGCCACTTCCTCAGAGAGGCTGTTTCTTACTACCCATTAGCTACTTGGTTGGCTAAAACATTACCCTGACACCACCCTCCTTGTCTCTCACCTACAGATTTTTACAGAGAAAATGGAATATGGAAAGTAAAAAAGTATGAGGAGTCATGGCATATTCTAGAAACAACATGCACTAAAGCAAAGGATATATTAGATAATTTGTTGTGGAATGAAGTCTTGTAAGTTGTAACACAGATTCCTAGTGTCCTTGACTGATCTTGCTCCTGCCACAGTTATTTATTTTATGTGTACCTCCCATCACTTCCCTGTCTAAAACTCTTCAAAAATATTCCCACACCAACAAGGATAAAATCCAAAGTGCTTTACATGGCTTAAAATATTCCATAATTTCTACACAATCTGCATGTTCCTGAACATACCTGGCTTGCATACTGGCTTCCTGTACCCTCCAACTGTCTACAAGACCCTTCTTTTCCCTGTCAAAAGCATATTTTTACTCATCTTTCCAGACCCAGTTCAAAGGTTGTTTCCTGTATAAAGCCCACCTCCAGCCAACTCTCCACCTCCATTGTGAGAGTTAGGACCCTGTAATCACTGTATTTGAAGCACTCTGTAATGTACCTTTTACTGCCCCTGTTATACCATCATGTAAGGGAGAGTAACTAGATTGTTATCTTTCCTGCAAGGACTTGTGGTGACTTATCTCTGCATCCCTAGTGCCAAACCCAGTGTCTGACACGTTGAGAGTGAGAAATCTGTATTTATTTTTAAAAAATAATTATGGTAAAAATAGAATTAGCAAAATCACAAAATGAGAACACAAAAACTCAGGGAATGGCAACACAAAGAGCTCCACAAAATCTTTTACTTGAATAGATACCTACTCACCTGGTCAAAATTATCACAGGCAATCACTTAAAGTCTCTGAAGTTTGACCAAAGAGCTTACAACAAATTGAGAAACATTTATTGAGCAAAATCTATGGAAAATTAACAAGAACAAAGTTGGTGAGAAGAGTGAAAGACTGTGGCACTTAATAGTGCCTGAACGCCCTCCCCCCAAGCTATGTGTTGTGGAAGAACTATTGTAGGTAGACTTGGCAGCTAGTGAACAACAGCAAATTCCATCTCTTTCAGCTCAATGTCGTATAAGATCTATTCCAGAAGGGTAGCAGCAATGCCCATTTCCCCATCCCCAACTCCTGCTCCCTAGGGAAGCTCTAGGTGAGTCAGCTAGTGAAGAGCAAGCCATTCCTACCCCCTATTCCCATCTCCTGCTCTAGTCCATAGAGGTTCTACCAGGAGGTAAGCACAAATTCTGACCTATCGCTGGATCATCAGAGCTAGGCTGATCAAAAGGTAATCCCTAAAAAGCCAGCCTTAAAGAAAAAAAGTGGAAAGAATCTGAGCAGAGATACCAGAGGCTTCACACTGAGAGGAAAAGATTTCCAGTATTAGTCCAGCCAAAACACTAAACAAATAAATAAGCAAACAAATAAGAACAAGATGTCCTGAACAGAAGGATCAGTATCCAGAGTGGCTACAATATACTTTCTATATTAGTTCAACAACAAATTATGAGACTTATAAAAAAAAAAATTACATAAGGAAGGTGTGACACATACACAGAAAAAAAAATGCAAGCAATAGAAACTACTGTTAAGGAACCCAGATGTTGAACTCAGCAGATAAAGACTTCAAAGCAGCTGTTATTAATATGCTTAAAGAACTTAAGAAACCATGTTTAAAGAATTATAAGAAAGTATGACAACAATGGCTCAACAAATAAAAATATCAATAAACAGAAATTATAAAAAAGCAGCTGAAGAGTCTAGAGTTGAAAAGTTCAATAACAATGAAAAAATTTACTAAAGGGCCTGAATAATAGATTTGAGCTGGCAGAATAAACAATCTTCAAACTTGAAGACAAGTCAACACAATTTATGCAATCTGAAGAAAAGAATGAAAAGGAATAAATAAAAATGTACAGAGCTTATGAGAAATGTGGGACACCAATAAGTGGATCAACATATGCATAACAGCAGTATCAGAGAAACGGAACGAGAGAAAACAAATTTTGTAAATATATAACGGCTGAATATTTTCCAAATTTGAAGGGAAACGTTGATTTACATAGCCAAGAAGTTCAACTAACTCCAAGTAGCATAAATACAAAGATATCCACATTCAGATACATCACTGCCAAAATGTCAAAAGGCAAAGACAGAAAATAAAATCTCAAAAGCAGCAAGAGAAAAATGATTCATCCTATACATACACGATAATCCCCATGAGATTAACAACTGACTTCTTATCATAAGTAATTGAGGCCAGAAGGCAGTGGGGAGGCATATCCAAAGTCCTAAACAAAAATCACCAATGAAGAATCTTATATATAAGACTACCTTTCAAAAATGAATACAAAATAAACACATTTCTAGGTAAACAGAAACAGAGAATTTGCTATCAGCAGACATGACAATACTAAAAGAATACTAAAAGAAGTTCCTCAGGCTGAAAGGAAGTGACACCAGGTATAATGTGCATCCATAGGGGAAAAAACAAAGAGCTCCATAAAGGTAATTATATAAGGAACTATAAAAGACAGTATAATTACATATTTCTTCTCTTTATTCTCTATATTCATTAAAAGAGAAATTGCATAAAACAATACCTAACATTTCCATTTCCAGGAAGATGAAGCAGAAGTACTTTTCCCTATTCTCTCACCAAATACAACCAAAATCCCTGGACATTATATATGAAACAAACACAAAAAGGCTCTGAAAGGTGGAGAAGAGGAGGACGACCAGACAGGACCTGAGGAAGGGCACAGTGGTGAGTCCACTGATTTTTCTTTTGTCTTCCTATGTCCCAGACTGGCAATTGGAAAAGCCAGAAACCTGGAAATGCCATTGGTGCAGACGAAAAAAAGCCCCAAAGAAAAGTCTGCTATTTCTAGACAAAGGACCAGGAAAGGGGTATCCTAACAAGAAAGAAAACTTTGGGATGATAACTACTGTATTCCAGCAAAACACCACAGAAAAAATCTGCTTCCTCAGCTGCACCCCTGCCAGCAAAGACCAAGTGGAGAGCCCAGGCTTCCATTTTTACCAGTCTATAATGAGAACACCCCAACACCTCACTGGAATGGTATCAAAAAACACCAAATGTGTAACCAGAAATTTCACCTCTGCTAGGTAGTAACAACCCCCTTCCCAGTGTTCTCAGTGGAGACCAAGTGGGAAGCTTGGACTTCTGCCTCATGTGGTGGTAACAAGGTGCTTCTACCCCTCCCTACAGAAGGGGTAGCAGAGGAGGCCTAAGGGAAAGTTAGGATTTTCACCACCATTCAGCAGTAACAAGGCCACCCCCTATAGTGTCAATGGATGCCTCACGGAGGGCAGTAAAGAGGTGCCCATACCACTCCCACCTAAGGTGATATCAGTTCAGGTCTGGTGGGGAGCCTGAATTCTCACCCCCACTCAGCAGTAACAAGTACCTCATCACCCTATTGTCAACAGAGGTTGAGTGGAGGACCTGGACTTCTACCCCCGGCTAGCAGTAAAAAGTTGGTGGCTCCTTCCTCTCAGAATAATGTCAAAGGAGATTAGCTGAAACATAAGTTTTAAATAAGATCTGGAGTCTTATAATACTCTAAATATCCAAGTTTTAATCACAAATCATTTGTCATACCAAGACCCAGAAAGATTTCAAACTAAATGAAAAAAGACAATCAACAGGTGCCAACACCAACATGACACATATGTTAGAATTCTCTAACAAGGATTTTAAAGGAGTTACCATAAAAGTGAGTTTCAATGAGAAATTATGAACATGCTTGAAACAAATGAATAAAGAAAAATCTCGGCAACAAATAGGAAGTCTCAGCAAAAGAATAGAAGATATAAAGAAGAACCAAATAGAAATTTAGAACTAAAATATGCAATAACCAAAATAAAAAACTCAAAGGATAAGCTCAACAGAAGAATGGAAAGGACAGTAGAAAGAATAAGTTAATCTGAACCTAGAACAATAGAAAGTATCCAATCTGAGCAACTGAGAGAAAAATCAATGGATAGAAAAATAGCAGATAGAGTCTAAGGAAAAAGCAAGAGTATAATAAAAGATATTATGTTCATGTCATCAGAGTGGCAGGGAAAAGGGAGAAAGAGGATGGGACTAAAAAATTATTGGAAGACATGCAACTAAAAGTTTCCCAAATATATCAAAAGACATAAACCTACAGAATCAAGAATCTGAGCAAACCCCAAACAGAACAAACCAAAAAAATATCCACACTGAGACACATCATAGTCAAACTTATGAAAACAAAAGGCAAAGGAAAACGTTTGAAAGCAGCCAGAGAGAAATAATGAAAACTACTTGAATGACAGCAGACTTCTCATCAGAAACTGAGGAGGACAGGAGGGAGTTGCACAACATTTTTCAAGTGTGCAAGAGGTGAACTGTCAACGCAGAATTCTGTATCTAGTGAAAACAGTCTTTAGGAAGGAAAGAGATATCAAGACATGTTCAGAGAAAAGAAAACTAAGAGAATTTGTCACTGGCAGACCTACCCTAAAAGGATGGCTAGAAGAAGTTCTCTAAATTAAAAGAGTTTTTGGAACATTAACAAGGAAGGAAAAACACAGTAGGCAAAAATAGAGGTGAATAAAATGGGCTTTCCTTCTCCTCTTGAGTTTTCTAAGTTATGTTTGAAAGATGAAATCAAAACTATAACCCTGTCTAATATGGTTCTCAATGTATGTAGAGGAGTTATTTAAGACATATGTTATTAATGAGAGGATAAACGGATCTCAGTCATAGTTACATGACTATACATATGATAAAATAACACGGCACTACACACACACACACACACACACACATTGATCCATGTCAAATTCTTGATCCTGATATTGAACTATAATTACGTTACATCATATGATATAACCATTGGGGAAAACTGGGTGAAAGGTACACAAGATCTCCTGTGCTATCTTTGCAACATCCTGTACTATCTTTGCAATATATGTCTGTCTCATTCTATGAGGCCAATATTACCCTGACACTAAAACCAAAGACTTCACCAGAAAATAAAACTCAGACCAATATCTCTTTTGAGTATAGATGCAATAGTCCTCAACAAAACACTAGCAAGTTGATTCGAGCACAGTATAAAAAGGAATATACACTATAACCAAGTGGGAGTTATCCCAGGAATGCAAGGTTGATTTAACATCCCAAAATCAATTAATGTAGTATAGCCATACAATGGAATATTATTCAACCATAAAAAGGGATGGGATACTGATAGCAGCTCCAACATGGGGTGAACCTTGAAAACCTTATGCAAATTGAGAGAAGTCACATGAAAGACCATATATTGGATTATTCCACTTATATGAAATGTCCAGAAAGGAAAATCCACAGAGACAAATCTATAGAACAGTGGTTGCCTAGGGCTGGGGGTGGGAGGGAACGAAGAGTGACTGATGATAGGTACAGGGTTTCTTTTTAGGGTCATGAAAATGTTATAAACTTAGATCATGGTGATGGTAGCACAACTCTATAAGTAAACTAAAATCCATTGAATTGTATACTCAAACAGTGAATTTTATGGACTATAAAATATACCTCAATAAAGTTGTTTCTAAAAATCACAAAAATACCTTGCAATCTATGGATAATTTAATACAGAGGCAACACCTCCCAGTCATCTCAGAAATTCCTGAGGATATTAATGTACCACAGCTCAAGACACAGTAAACTGTTGAGTGTGTATACTTTGTTTACAAAGGCAAAGAAGAGGATAGCATCTTTGAGAAATTTCTACTAATAATGTTTGAACTGAGATATGTTTGGGCCCAAAAAGGATATGGTCAGTTATCTGAAAACCTACTGATATATTATTCCTTATCCTGTGAGAATGAATAAGTGAGGGCTGTTCATGTATACAAGTCTGGATATGGAATTTAGAGTTAGTTCATGTGGGTCTGAGGCCCAGTTCTTCCCAAGCCCCATCCTGTCACTTATTGTATGAACTTTGGCGAGCCCCTTAGTCCCTTTTTCTGAGTATGGGCTGTGGATTCAGAGTGCCTGATTCCAATCCCAGGACTCCACTCCCCACTGTGGGTTCTAGGGCAAGTTACTCAAACTCTCTGTGCCTAAAAAGCAAGTATAATACTACCTACCTCACAGGGTTGCTTTGATTATTAAAAGAGTGAACACACATAAACAACTTTGAACGGTGTCTGGCTCATAATAAGCTAGCTCTACCAATAGCAATAATAGCAGCAGCAGCAGCAGAAATAGTAGCAGTGACTAGCAAAATGGGGAAAATAATGCCTCAGAAATTTTACAAATCTCAAATTAGAAAATGCATGTGAAAGAAGAGTTTTGTGAATTCCTATATAATTTTTAGGAATTATTATTAAGTAATGTGATTTCCTACTACAGTGGTTGTCACATTCTAGAGCTTCAAATATTAATTGCCTTCCCCCAATCACACTCACACACACACTCTCTCTCTTTCTCACACACACACACACACACACACACACACACACATACACAAACACCCTGCAGTAGCAAACTGAATTGGGGTCAGGTACCTTTTAAATCTGCCTTTCTAAAAACTTGGTCTGTGTGCTGGGCTCATCTTTTGGTCCTTTAGCTTGGGCTCACCTCTTCTGCCACCTTCTGTTTTTCTTCCAAAGGCACTGTACCATTCACTAAGACTTTAAACTTATCGTTGGGTTTGCTGCAGCTATTTTCTCCTCAGATCAGTTTCTTATAGGTTGAGAAAAGAGAGTAGGAGAACTTGGCCTAAGCTGCCAAGGAATCTGATGGAAGAAAAAGAGAGCCCATGGAATTTTGCATTTCTAGCATGCTATTTTTTCTTTCTTTCTTTTCACCCTGAGATACAGAGAGGCTATAAGGGAGCCAGAGGAAATGTGCCCAGATGCTTCTGTTGGCTATAGAATGCCAGAAAGCACAAACACAAGGCCTTGCACTTTTTAAGTGCTCACCAGTTCATCCACCCACTGTTGTATTAAGAGCCTACAATGTGTCGGGCCCCGTGCTGGGTACCGAGGATGCAGAGATGGATATGAGCATGCCTATTCTTCTAGCAAACATGCTTTTTCAAGGTTCTGAGCTAGCCATGCTATTCCATTTGCTGTATCATTCTCACCCTACGCAAATCCAATTCACCTCATTGAAAACCCTAATCTTCCATTCTGGCTTCATCCTCTTTCTGGACTATCCCAAGTAGAACTGAGTGATCATTCTTTTCTGACCAAACTCTCCCCTGACAGCCTCTACCACATCACCTCCCTAGGTGTGCAGCTATCCCAGTGTCTGCACGTTTTTTTCACATGTTTGTCTCTGTCTTGCGATCCTGAGCTTAAGGATATAGGCTCTATCTGTCTTAGGACAGTGACTGGTACATTTTATTAAATACTCAGCACTTATATTTTGAGTGAACGTATGACAAAATTATCTACTAAAAGATCCATTTTTTAAGTGGAAATACATCATGATAAGCACTAAAATATTAAAGATATTTGCAAAGAACTGTGAAATTAGAGATAAATAGGCAGCCAAGGTTGCCTGGGTGAAACAGAGAGTAGAAGAGAATAGCTGCACGATGATGATCATGATGATGAAGGCAGCCTCTACCAATACATTTTCTATCACTCACTCTTCTTGTGACTCCTTTCTAGCTGCACAGGACTACTTGTCATTCCTCAAACATTCTAGTATTTTCCTGATGTAAGTCTTTGTATTGTTTTATGATAATTTTAATCGATACATTTATATATGTATGTTTATATGCATACATACAGAATTGTGATATAAAATATACTTCTTACTATAGATTTTAGTCAAAATAGTTTTACAAAACTCTATTCTAGAGTAATAGATTTTTATTTTTGACAGATGAGACCTCTCTGAAAATCTGATGAAAAAATTGCACACATGCCCACACTCAGAATATTTTGCACACAATTCCAGAGACTTCATAAGCCCACTGAAACTCATTCAAGAACCCCTTATGGAATCTATGGACTCAGGTTCAGAACTTCCCCTTATGGTACATCCAGTGCTTATCTTCACTGAGACATTGGCATCACCTACTAATTTACCCAGCCTCCTATGTGAGATAAAAGAGAGATTCTAGGAGAAGGCACCCACTAAGTCTGGGACCCATGACCTTCAGTAGTCTGTTAAAGGAAGAGAAAATCATAGGTAACCAAAATGTGCCCCTAACCTAATTTTGTGGTTAAGGATATGACAAAAGTGTGAGACAGAAAATGGAAAGATTGACCTTGGAGTCAAAACAACAATAGATCACTTATTTCCAAAATATGGGAGTGTGTAAAAATAGACACAATTATGCTAGGCTTTTCCAATGTATTTTCTAGCTCTAACAGCAGAGATACATAAGAATTTCTAAATTAAACACATAACTACTCATCCAAGAAAAAAAGTGTAAGGTATGAGCAGAAAAAACTCTTCAGAAGAACTCTAGTGGAAAAAGACATGGGGCAAAAATAAACTTTCAGCCTCCACCTACCCCCTCAGCAGAAGGGAAAATGAGCATTTTGGGGCTTAATTTATTGAAAATTGCAGTTCACACTTAGAGAAGAGCAATCAAAGCCACTTGCCCAGAATTAGCCACCTCCGTCCCGAATAGTTACCCCACAGCAAGTATGAGATTAACAATTCTCAAAGGCTTTTGAGGGACACGAAGATAAATTTTAAGAAGAAGCATTCTGGTGAAGGCACCATTCCTTGAGAAGAGTCATTTATCTGTTCTTCCTTTGCTCACTTTCTGGGGCTGCAACAATAATGCGCTTTAAAAAGATTTCTGTTTTCTCTTACAAAAGCAAAAGGTACCCCACTTAAATATCCACTATTTAAGTGGCCAATGGGGATGAATTCATGGAAAGAAGGTCCTCTCTTTGCTGCAACTATTTATTTTTCAACCATGAAACGATAAAGACAGTCTTTTTGAAATGCCTATTAAGGATCATGTAACTGAAATCATGCAAGTCGGGAAAGTTTCAGGTGGTCCCTGGGATTCTCTAACTGAAGTCACTGCTATCATCATCACTGGGTCTGCTCCAACCAAAGACAAAAACCAAGCACCAAATTGCCAGATGAAGCGGAGCCAGGAGGATTTTCAATCAAAATGCTCCCCCATAAGAATAAGTCATCAAAGTGCTCCTGGAGCGCTGCCTGTCTCTGCAGTAATGTGCACCCTGAGCAGAAACCCCAGCTTCTGCTTTCTTTCTAGAGCATAAATAGAAGAGCAAGATAAGTGTTTGAACCAGTTCACAACAAGCTTTCTATTTAGTCTACTCATGAGATGTGAAATGTTTGTAAGCAGGAAAAACACTGGCCAGGACTAAAGGTCTCCTGATGAAATAAGTCAATCTGTTAAGAAATGCTTCTATCCACAGCTCTGTACATGGTATCCTTGGCCTTTGTGTACCTCAGACTGTAAACAACAAGGTCCAACAGCAGAGTTATGATGGTGTAGGTCTCTGAGAAATGGTCTATTTTCTATTAGATTCATAAGCTTGGGCTTGACAGAGGTAATAGAGGCACAACCATACCAGACAATGACCATGGTAAGGTGGGAGGGACAGGTGGCAAAGCCTCCAGATGAGGCAATGCTAAGCATGGTGGAGGTAATAAAGATGTTGATATAGGAACTGTAAGCCAAGCCCATGGACATCTGGACATATGTGTGGGAAATAAAAAATTGTTTACTTCATGGATAGTACTGTCATTGCAGGAGAGTTTCATGGCAAGAAGGATATCTCAGAAGAAATGGGCCACAACAGTGCCACAGAAGTACAAATGGAACATGGATGACATCTGGACAACTTCTATGACCAGGCCAATACTAAAGGCCTTGCAGACCAACTGGGCATGCACCTTCTTGTTCATAAAGGACCGTACATCTTGGGGATTTTCAGATGACCACATAACGGTGGTGGTCAAGATGACAAAGAACAAAGGTTGGCTAATTCTGAGATATGAGCCTAGAGAGCATTGTGGGATGATGACCAGTGTATATGATCTCTGAGCTAGCCAGCATGCTCAGGAAGAAGTACTTGGTTGATGTAGGTGAGAGCCATGATCATGGCATTCTCTGCTGAAGTTAAATACGGATGACAGCACTCACGAAATTGGAGACACCCAGCAAGGTGAATTCTGTCAACTTCTGTGAGGTTCTTTCTCTGTATTCTACAGTTTCAGGAGTATGAATTAAATGGGTCAACATGGCAAAATTCTTGTTCTGACATGGACTCTAGGTCATGGGCAGAAACATGACACAGGGAAAGAAAAGATGACAAGAGTAAAACAAGACAGCTCTAGCTAAGACCTCTTCTAGCTGCACAAGTGAGAAATCTACCCCGGCTTCTTCAGTGTATGTGTTCTCTGTCACTCTGGACTGAGAAATATATTCCTATATATAAAAAGGGAACTTTTCTCTTCAACATACTTAAGACACAGAATTACACTGAGTCCCTGCCATTATATTTTTTCTTCTTTTCACATCTCCTCCCCCAGATGCTATTCTCACAAAGGTACTGTGAATGGCAAAGAGATGGTTATGGTCGGTGGGTTCTACTGAATGTTAAGTTTTATCCAAATTTTATTTTTATAAAATATGGAAAAATTCAGTTCAGCATTGAAGGTAAATTTTATAAATATTATGAAGATGAGTGGTTCAAAAATAAATACACAACTTAGGGATATAAAGAACAATAAAGACTGAGAAATAAATATTGTGACAGTCTAGAGAGGAGTTTCAGTTAAATTCTGAATTCAGAAGTGAGATTTTATTGAGGTAACATGCTCTAGATGTAGGACTAAACCCAAAAGTAGAAGATGACAAACTGAGGGATTTTTCTCTTATAAATATAAATAAATGAGCCCTGAAATTAGGAACAGAGAACTGAGATCAAGAAAAGACTCATATGTATCAACAATACCTGGGAAAGGATGGGCCAATTTGTGACTATACCAGAATTGGGGACGGGAGATAAGAGTCTGCCAGCAGTCTGGAGCCCGGCATTTAGAATCTGAAAAAGCTGTTTGGTCGAAAGGTCAGTTATAATCTCAGGTGGACACTGATTTTTCTCTGTCATTGGGTGAAATATTACAGGATGGGAAGCAGAGATACAATAGCCTCTCTGTCAAGAAGAGACCATCTATAATCTGTATGGGAAATACACATTGGATCCTGAGTCCCTTAGAGAATCTTGTTTCTTGCCTTTTGCTCTTTGTCAGAATTACCAAACCTTAGGAAACAGATTCCCTTCCTTTTTCTCCCTCCATCATCCTCTGCAAGCTGGCTTCTGCCATGTTCACTTTAAGGAAATTGCTCTTTCAAAGGTCACTGATGAAGTTTTTATGGCTAAATCCAGCATCCTTTCTACTTAGATCCCTCTGATGCATTTAATACCACTGGACACTGCCTCTTGGACACTACGCCAAGTTGGTTTCTGTGCCACTACACAGACTATCCCTTGACTCCAACCCCACAAACAAGAATGCTCCCTCACTGCTTGACTCCCTGACTTTTTCTCTCTTCTTTCTTCTACTGAAATAGATAATTCATTTTTGTTTCATCATCACTTATATGTTGATTCCTCTGAAACCTATATTTCTAATCCCAAGTCGCACTCACATATTTCAAATTCTCCACTGGCCTTTTCAATGGGTAAGTCATACTATCATTTCAAATTTAGGATTTTAGGAACCAAACTTATCACCTACTCTCTACCTCCTCCAAATAACTTCCTCTCAATCGTAGCACCATATTTTTCCTAATTGTACACAGTCAGAAATTTGGAGTAAAATCTAATTTGATTCCATATTCTGTGTATCTTTATTTTTAAAAATGTTTCTGTGCCCTTTTTTCTTTTACCATAAGACCCTGCCATCAGTCTAAGATTGTGTACCTTTGATTTTATACAACCACATATCAGAGTGATAATCAGTCACTCTTGGTGCCTGCATTATCTCTTTCTGTCTATTACAAATAAATGTTCTTAAGTTCTCTTACAGCTAACAGAACACATGGCAAATAATCCTTTATTAGCACCCAAATCCTGTTCTACCCATCTTCTCCTTCAGTCTCTTCCTATCTTATTGTGACTTTATGTCTTCCATAAATACCCAAGGCCTTAGAAACTATCTATCAAGTATTCTTTAATCCCTCAGGTAATCTTCAGTTCCATCTCACACTTCTGCCTTTTTCCAGCTCTGAGTTTATGCCATGCCCTCCTCCTGGCACTGCCAATGATCTCTTCTCTGCTCCTCTCTGAAGGCCAAATTTACTCCTTGCCGACTGATGTCACCAGAACAACTCTACTTACTGGTGGCCTTGCTTCTCTTTAACATACTGTCATTTTTCCTTCCCCTCCCCTCAACCCTTCCAGAGCCACTCAGATAGGAGCCACCATCTCTTATCCGAGCATTCACCGGCAGGAAGGCACCCAGGAGCCTCTCAACAACTGCGGGCATTGGTTCACTTTGAGAACTCCACCCAATTATGAAGAAGACTCAGGATTCATTTTCACATATTCTGACATCAGAGCCTTCCTTTCTACCACAGAAAGAATCCTCAGTTTCCACTTTGATGACTCCTGAAGCTCGGGCTGTTCTTTTCCAAGGCCTAAGACACATATTCCAGAGAAGGAAACTGAAGAATAGAATCAAACCTGACCTCCCCTCCCCTTTTCCCATTCTACTAGGAAATCTCCTTTCCAGCCAGGCTTTGTCTCTTCACAGTGCCTGAACACACCATTTTCATGTCCAGCTATTAACCCTGGCATTGGCACTAACAGCAGTACAAACTCCATTACCCCCCACATCTCCAAGATCACTCACGCCCCAGGCCAGCTCCATGGCCTCATCACATTAGAGAAGATTCTCTTCTACATTGATCTCCAAACCATTTTTGGTTGACAGAATGACAGTTTATTAATTTACGATGAAAACTGGAAGCATCTGGTGAACCCTGTAGTCTCTACATTTTATGGCACTCATTAATTAACATCTGGGAAAGGGACTTGCGAAAGTACCAGGGTTCCTGGTAAAGGTTACCTCCCAGTTCCCACTTCCAGCATGACCTGCTCATATTACTCAACTGGATTCTGCCTTTTATTGCTTCTAAACTGTTTTATGTGAAAAAAGCCCTCACCTTGCTCGAATCCTTTGATCCCACAAATATACCATCTTCTTTCATGTGCAGGAATAATTGATAAGTAAAATGGATGACCTAAAAATGAATAAGACCTAATTCTCAGCTTCAATCAAGAGAGGATAGGAGATAAAAACAACTAATATCTATAATATGAGACAGACAATGGTAATATCTATAAAAGGCTTCAAAATGATATGATAATAAGCATCCAAACACTGTTCCATGCCCTTTATGCATATTATAGTATCTCATTTATCTTCAGAAAAACACTACAAGTTGGATTGTTTTATCTTTGTTTTGTAGAAAAGGAAACCAAGGTTCAGAGAGGTTTAGTGACTTTCACAATGGTTAACTAGTAGTAAATTCTACTCCAAAGTCTTTGATCTTAACCTTACGGGGAGTTAAAAAGATGTGATAATCCTCAGCCCCAAGGACAAACACAGACTCAGGGTGAAGGGGTGGAGGACAATACTTCAAGCAAATAGCAAGGAAAAAAAGGCAGGTGTTGCAATTCTCATATCAGACCAAGTGGATTTCAAAATAAGACAGGTAAAGAGAGACACAGAGGGACAATATATAATGATCAAATGGACACTTCATCAAGAAGAAATAACGCTTATAAATATCTATGCACCCAACACAGGAGCACCAAGATTCCTAAAGCAACTATTAACAGACCTAAAGGAAGATGTTAAAAACAACACAATAATAGTAGGGGACCTCAACACCCCACTCACATCAATGGACAGATCATCCAGACAGAAAATCAACAAGGAAATAGTGGAGCTGAATGAAAAACTAAAACAATTGGACTTAATAGACATATATAGATCACTCCACCCTGAAGGAACTGAATAGACATTCTTCTCAAGTGCACATGGAACATTCTCTAGGATAGACCATATGTTGGGAAACAAGACAAGCCTCTACAAATTTAAAAAAATTGAAATAATAACAAGCATCTTCTCAGATCATAGTGCTATAAGGCTAGAAATTAATTACAAGAAAAAAGCTGAGAAAGGCACAAAGATGTGGAGACTAAACAACACACTACTGAACAAGCAATGGATCATTGAAGAAATTAAAGAAGAAATAAAAAAATACCTGGAAACAAATGAAAATGATAGCATGCCATACCAACTCATATGGGATACGGCAAAAGCTGTATTAAGAGGAAAATTCATCGCAATACAGGCACATCTTAACAAACAAGAAAAATCCCAAATAAGCAACCTTAAAGCACACCTAACTGAACTAGAGAAAAACGAACAAATGAAGCCCAAAGTCAGCAGAAGGAGAGAAATAATAAAAATAAGAGCAGAAATAAATACTATTGAAACAAAAAAGGCAGTAGAAAGGATCAATGAGACAAAGAGCTGGTTTTTTGAGAAGATAAATAAAATTGACAAACCACTAGCCAGACTTACAAAGAAAAAAAGGGACAAAGCTCAAATAAACAAAATCAGAAATGAGCGAGGAGAAATAACAACAGACTCTGCAGAAATACAACAGATTATAAGAATACTACAAAAAACTATATGCCAACAGAATGGATAACCTAGAGGAAACGGATAAATTCCTGGACTCCTACAATCTCCCAAAGCTCACTCAAGAAGAGGCAGACAATTTGAACAGACCAATCACAAGGAAAGAGATTGAAACAGCAATCAAAAACATCCCAAAGAATAAAACCCCAGGACCAGATGGCTTTCCTGGGGAATTCTACCAAACTTTCAGAGAGGATTTAATACCTATCCTTTTCAAGCTATTCCAAAAAATTAGGGAAGATGGAACACTTCCTAACACATTCTATGAGGCCAACATCACGCTGATACCAAAACCTGACAAGGACACCACGAAAAAAGAGAACTACAGGCCAATATCACTGATGAACATAGATGCAAAAATTCTAAACAAAATTTTGGCAACCAGAATTCAGCAATTCATCAAAAGAATCATATATCAGGATCAGGTGGGATTCATACCAGGGACACAGGGATGGTTCAACATCCGCAAATCAATCAACGTGATACACCACATCAACAAACTGAGGAATAAAAACCACATGATCATCTCAATAGATGCAGAGAAGGCATTTGACAAGATCCAACAGCCATTTATGATAAAAACTCTGAACAAAATGGGCATAGAAGGAAACTACCTCAACATAATAAAGGCCATATATGACAAACCCATAGCCAACATCATACTCAATGGGCAAAAACTGAACCCCATCCCCCTGAAAACAGGAACGAGACAAGGATGCCCTCTATCACCACTCTTATTTAACATAGTACTGGAGGTCCTGGCCAGAGCAATCAGGCAAGAAAAAGGAATAAAAGGAATCCAAATAGGGAAGGAAGAAGTGAAACTCTTGCTGTTTGCAGACGACATGATCTTATATATAGAAAACCCCAAAGAATCCATTGGAAAACTGTTAGAAGTAATCAACAACTACAGCAAAGTTGCAGGGTATAAAATCAATTTGCATAAATCAGTAGCATTTCTATACTCCAGTAATGAACCAACAGAAAAAGAACTCAAGAATACAATACCATTCACAATCGCAACAAAAAGAATAAAATACCTTGGGGTAAATTTAACTAAGGAAGTGAAGGACCTATATAATGAAAATTACAAGGCCTTTCTGAGAGAATTGGATGATGACATAAGGAGATGGAAAGACATCCCATGTACATGGATTGGAAGAATAAACATAGTTAAAATGTCCATTCTACCTAAAGCAATCTACAGATTCAACACCATCCCAATCAGAATCCCAATGACATTCTTTACAGAATTAGAACAAAGAATCCTAAAATGCATATGGGGCAACAAAAGACCCCGAATTGCTAAAGCAATCCTGAGAAAAAAGAACAAAACGGGAGGCATCACAATCCCTGACTTCAAAACATACTACAAAGCTGCAGTAATCAAAACAGCATGGTACTGGTACAAAAACAGGTGCACAGATCAATGGAACAGAATTGAAAGCCCAGAAATAAAACCACACATCTATGGACAGCTTATCTTTGACAAAGGAGCTGAGGGCATACAATGGAGAAAAGAAAGTCTTTTCAACAAATGGTGCTGGGAAAACTGGAAAGCCACATGTAAAAGAATGAAAATTGACCATTCTTTTTCACCATTCACCAAAATAAACTCAAAATGGATTAAAGACCTAAAGGTGAGACCTGAAACCATAAGGCTTCTGGAAGAAAACGTAGGCAGTACACTCTTTGACATCAGTATTAAAAGGATCTTTTCGGACACCATGCCTTCTCAGAGAAGGGAAACAATAGAAAGAATAAACAAATGGGACTTCATCAGATTAAAGAGCTTCTTCAAGGCAAATGAAAACAGGATTGAAACAAAAAAACAACCCACTAACTGGGAAAAAATATTTGCAAGTCATATATCTGACAAAGGCTTAATATCCTTAATGTATAAAGAACTCTCACAACTCAATCAGAAAACATCAAACAACCCAATCAAAAAATGGGCTGGAGACATGAACAGACATTTCTCCAAAGAAGATATACTGATGGCCAATAGGCACATGAAAAGATGCTCATCATCGCTGATCATCAGGGAAATGCAAATCAAAACTACACTAAGATATCACCTTACACCCGTTAGAAGGACAAAAATATCTAAAACTAATAGCAACAAATGTTGGAGAGGTTGCGGAGAAAAAGGAACACTCATACACTGCTGGTGGGAATGCAAACTGGTGCAGCCACTATGGAAAACAGTATGGAGATTCCTCAAAAAACTGAAAATAGAACTACCATATGATCCAGCCATCCCACTACTGGGTATTTATCCAAAGAGCCTGAAGTCAGCAATCCTAAAAGTCCTGTGCACCCCAATGTTTATAGCAGCACTGTTTACAATAGCCAAGATGTGGAAGCAACCTAAGTGCCCATCAACAGACGAATGGATAAAGAAGATGTGGTACATATATACAATGGAATACTACTCAGCTGCAAAACAGAACAAAATCATTCCATTTGCAATAACATGGATGGACCTTGAGAGAATTATGTTAAGTGAAATAAGCCAGCAAGAGAACGATAATCTGTATATGACTCCACTCATATGAGGAATTTAAAACTATGGACTAAGAACAGTTTAGTGGATACCAGGGGAAAGGTGGGGTGGGGGGTGGGCACAAAGGGTGAAGTGGTGCACCTACAACATGACTGACAAACATTAATGTACAATTGAAATTTCACAAGATTGTAACCTATCAATAATTCAATAAAAAAAACTGGAAAAAAAAAGATGTGATAATAATGTCTAATTGAGACATCAGGAAAGTCTCCATGAAGCAAATCACTTTTGAGATTGATTTTGAAGAATGGTTAGGGTTTCAAAAAACAGATGGATAAAAAAGAAATTCAAGATAGAGTAAAAGCAATGAAGAGAAGTAATGAAATCAGGAAAGCCAGGCACATATGAGGAACAACTATTAGAGGTGTTTTTACTACAGGATAGGGCCAAGTTTGTTAAGGCCAGGTTGGAGCCAGACTGTGAATGGCATTGGCTTCCAAGACAAAGGATTTGTATTTAATTCAAGAGGCAATAACCCTAACTCCACACTAACCCTTGCTATGCAACAAGCCAGATAAGGTTTTATAACCTGGGATTCAGCTGAGAAAAATATAGAGAATGGGAACTGCCCAGAGCTGAGGATTAGGAGGATAATTTGAACAATGATAGAGCAAGGGAATTCTTGGTGGCAGTTATTGTGTCACTGAAAACACTGATCAGAAAACTAAGAGAAGAAGGAATAAACAAGAGACAGGACAATAGGATGAGAATGAAGATTTCACAGAAATTAGGGATAGGAAAGAAGGAAAATAATGTGGCTGGAAAGGAGAGGTTCAGTTTGATATCTCAGAGGCAGAGCAGGTTGAGTGGTGGCTAATAAAGCGTGCTATTTTAAGTAGTAGCAGAGAAAATGGAGATGGAGGTCACTGGAGTTGTACCAGGGTAGGTCACCAATGAATCCCTAGCACCTAGTGTAGTGCCTGGGAATTAGTGAGTAGATGTGAGTGTAATATATTAATCAGATCATCACCAAAGATTAATGTAAATATACCCTCAATGGTTAGAGACACGAAGAAGAGAGGAAAACTGAGTGACATGCTGACATCTCTGCAAATAGTGGGCGGGTTACCAGGAAAACAACTCATAACGACAAAGGAGAAAATCTAGTGTAAGGAAGCACCATGATACTCAAAAGAAGAAAAACAGCTGAGTAACAGTAGTCAAAAACACTAAGCTTCAGGGAGACAGACAGTGCATACTCTAATTCTTCGTCCCCTTAGCAATGGCATAGACATATTACTTAATACTGAATTAATCAAAGGTAATGGGACTTTTCAGAGTCTTCTGCAGAAAGCAGAATCCCAGAACGTCCTACAAACAGAAGACTACTTCACAAAACTATAAAAGGAAGAAAAAACCTTGCACCCACAGCCCACAAGAGGCCCGAGCTCAAGGAGGACCCTCCACATGGCTCAGGAGCTCTCAGCAGAGCACAGGGCCATCAGATAGACGGGTCCTGGACAGAGGAATGAGGCCCTCCTGACATGGCCAACTTGAGCTCTCATCTCATCCATAATACTGCAACTCTACAGCCACTCTCTTCCCAGCACCAGAATCTGCGTCATAGAGGGTAGGAACTCTGGCAATCCCTTGTATCTAATAAACAACTCCCATCGATTTCCCAGTCCAGGGCCCCACCCATCCATCCCTGTCAGTAGCTCTGACTGTTGGCACCAGAGAGCAGGCTTTGAAAATCACTCACATATTATTGGTGCTCTCCATCCCTATCTTCACCCATTGGTGCATATATACCCTGAATCGCCTCAGGTCTAAGAGTGTGAATCTCAGAAGCTGTGTGGACAACCACTGTTCTAACTGTACTCTCATCCTGACACTGCTGCTGCTATAACAGTCCCAGGACAAGAACATGAACAAGCTGCTGCTTTGGGTCTCTGTCCTCACCAGTCTCCCAGAAGCCTTTGCTCAGACAGGTAAGGTGGTCAGGGAATGGTCAAGGAGCATGAGATGACAAAGAGGTTGAATGTGGTATTTTTTCCCCCTGCATTTATGATGAAGGTCATCATATTTCTTTCTCTGTCCCACAGACTTCAGTGGGAAGGTATTTGTGTTCCCTAGAGAATCCTCTAGTGACCATGTGAACTTGATCACAAAGCTGGAGAAACCGCTGCAGAAGTTTACTGTGTGTTTTCGAGCCTATAGTGACCTCTCCCGTGCCTACAGCTTCTTCTCCTACAACATCTGGACCAAGGATAATGAGCTACTAATTTATAAAGACAAAGTCGGACAGTATGCTTTACACATTGGAGGCACAAAAGTTATTGCCAAAGCTATCGAGCAGTTCCCCAGCCCTGTGCACATCTGCACTAGCTGGGAGTCTTCCTCGGGCATTGCTGAATTTTGGGTCAATGGGAAGCCGCTGGTGAAAAAGGGCCTGAAGCAGGGTTATTCTGTGGGAGTTAACCCCAAGATTGTCCTGGGACAGGAGCAGGATTCCTATGGAGGAGGGTTTAATCAGAACCAGTCCTTTGTGGGAGAGATTGGAGATTTGTACATGTGGGACTCTGTGCTGTCTCCAGAAGAGATTCTGCCTGGGTATAAGGGTTCCCCCCTCAATCCCAATATCCTGGACTGGCGGGCTCTGAGCTATGAGGTAGAAGGATATGTTGTCATCAAGCCCCTGGTGTGGCACTGAGGTCTTGAACCAACAAAACCACTTGAAAATGAAATAATCAACATCCGAGAGATCTGCTAAAGGCAACTGGAGACTAGATCCTATATCCGTAGCTCTTATTCTTTAATTTCCTGTTTACATGTGTGCCTAATAAAAAAATACATATATATATTGTATTATGCCACCTGCATTTGTTTAGTGCTTGTCATAGTCCCAAACATTTTCTCTTATATCTACTTATTTGGAAATTGGTGTTTCATTATCCAGAAAAATCAAGTTGCAAAGCATTGGGAGGGAAACCTTTAGGTAACTAAAAAGATATATCACCAAGCCAGAGCACTCCATGAGTAGGGTAGTAGCAACACTTACAAGCTACTCATAATCATTAACAATTCAAAATGTGTGTAGAATTGCAACACAAATCCTTCTATTTGGTTTTCCGGCTACAAATCATTCAAAAAGAGGTCTGAGTTTATGCCAGGGAGACAACTATAATGAGATGAGTAAGCAGTAGTTGAGAACCTGACGACAAGTAATGAGAAGGGGGAAAAAACTGCAAGCAGCGGGAATAAAAACTAAAAATGCATTCGAGTCTGAAATCATTTTGTGTGAAGGGAAACACGCCTTTTTTTCTCAAAAATCCCAGGGGTACTGTACAGTGGTTGATTTTCATAATGCTGTCCTGAAGTCATCAAGCATATTGCTCACATGTCCCAGTTTAAAACCCAGATCCCCACCTCATACAGAATGTAACTTAAACCCTTGAACATAACATTGCCCTCCCTAACCTGGTCCCTACTTACCTCTTTCAGATGCAGCTCTTAGCACGGCAGCTGGCATCCTAATTATAACACCTCAAAATAGTTGTCAGATGTTATTTGTAGTCATTATTATCATTATTATGAAAATCATGAAGCATAGTGCCTGGCACATCCTCAACAGATAGGAGGTGACTTTTCAGAGAAGCAAGGACCCCAAAGAGAATTTTGCTGCATGTAGAGGGTAAGGCAGGCTTTGTCCACAGATAATGGAGCATGAAGCCAAGGAAAATCAGAAAGCATCCAGGAGAGCTTCAGAATGATAACCAAAGTGACTACTTCAAACTTACGTGTCCACTCACCCAGGATGGAAAAAGAGGCAGGCACCAAATATAAGGAAGTAGGGTAGAATCTGGGAACTCCATAATTGAGCAATGGAGTCAGGGCAGAGAGGAGTAGATAGAATCTGGGGAGATTTGCTTAAGTGGAGTTGCAGGGGAGGGCTTCCTAAGAACATCTCAATCTCAGGGAAGGTAGAAATCATTCAGAACATCAACTTAGTTAGACTGGGACTTTAGCAATGTAGGAAATTAGATTCCAATTGCCATCTCGTGACTCAAGGCTTGCTTATGGTTTCTTAATGTTAACCACCTTTCCATAAACTTACACCATGAGAACTAGAAAGACCTGTTTCTTCTCGCATAGCACACATTTCCGCCAAGAGCACGTAGACATGCTTTTTGCCCTAACAGTGTGTTAGTGCTCAATAGCAGACTACCTGTTTCAGTTTAACAGTGCCTTCTGCCAAGGAACCTAAAACAAGCTTTAAGAAATGAAGCCAAGGGCCAGCTCCATTGCCAAGTGGTTAAGTTCACATGCTCTGCTGCGGCAGCCCAGGGTTTCAGCTGGTTCAGATCCTAGGCACGGACATGGCACTGCTCATCAGGCCACGTTGAGGTGGCATCCCACATGCCACAACTAGAAGGACCTGCAACTAAGACATACAACTATGTACCAGGGGGGATTTGAGGAGATAAAACAGGGGGAAAAATAATGAAGCCAATGTCCACTCAAGTGCGTCATCCATTCATTCAATTATTTATTGAGCAAGTACTCGATGCTAGGCACTACGCAAGCTGAAAATACAATATTGAGTGAAACAGTCATGGTGCTTGCTTTTTTGGTGTTGATATTCTAATAGGTCTGTTTCATCTTATTATAGATTCTTTCTAACAATAATCAGCCTGGGTTGTAAACCATAGCTCACATCCTTCAGCTTTCTTCTATCTCAGGTTGATATCCTACTTCCCCTCCAACTCTCACTGAGTTAGAGGTATCATTTATTTTTGGTGATCATTTGCAAATTCTTCCATGGCTCCTAAGTCTAGTGTTTCATTCTAGTTTCTTACTTTAGGGAGCCTCTTCGCCCTGAGATGGCTCTTTTGGACAAAACCCAAGATGACCACATCAGCTCTGTCTTCTACATGGCCTATACCTCATCCAAAATAAACACTCATGCATCCCTTGTCCCCATAAATTCTAGGAGTCCAGGATGAACTTAATGCACCAATACTTTGCTGTTTCTACAGTGACATCAGTCTTTCTCAAGTCTCCCAATAGCAAGGAGCATATTTGAAGCTTTCTGAGCGATTCCATGGAAGCCCCCTCACTAGGCTTGAGGTAAAGGAAACAGAAAGACCAAAACAATCCTCTCAAGGTACCAGGAACATGACCCACTACTCTCTCAAAGCAACAACAGCAAAGCCGCGGCTCTTCTTCGGAGAAGTTCTTCCCTATTCCACATTCTGTCTACTCTGCACACCTTGTTCTGGCCAAGGGACACAAGAGTCATTGAGCTGGGAAAAACGGTTCTTAACCATTTCCTTTGTAAATTCTTCTTATGAGAGGATCTGTGTCATGCCCTTTTTATTATCTAATATTTCTCATATTGATGGCTCATTCAAAATGGAAGAAAGAAGAGTTTCATTTTAACATCATTTAAAATAGAGATGGGATTTCTGACAACTTGCTTTGAGCATTTTTCTCAGATACAGTGGTTGTCACAACAAAGAAGGCCCCAAAAGTCACAGAGGAAACTACTTGAGTCATTCAGAATTCATAAGGAAAATAGAAGGACCTGGAAGGTATAATGACCCAGGAACATGATTGGAGGGTGATTCAGTGTCAAGAAACTTGATAATTGCCACTTTCCCCACACTCGTCACTAAGGCTAGTGGAACCTAGGGAACAAGTAGTACACAAGATGTGCAAAGAGTAGCTAAAACCTGGAGTCATCTCTAATAAGAAAAGCAATTTTTGAGCCTCTATCTCATGCAAGTTAGGATGTGGTTGTTTGTGTGGTTGCAGAAAAACAGGTCAGAGCATCTAGTCACATGGCTCCAGGACTGACTTTACCAGAGAAGTCTATAAAAGACTTTTCCTTGATGAAGGGGCTTGCAGTTTTCTCTGTGTTTTAGAGGAGAAACTCTGTGGAGAGGCCTGAGGTTAAAGCAATGAGGTCTCCTTGAGTTCAGGATATGACTTAGCTCAGACTTGAGTTGGGATGAGGATGAAAAAGAGATGTTTCTCTTATCTTCTCTAGAGAGCACCAATGAGTAGTCATATTTGAAGAGCAATGTGGAGAGATTTTAGGTATTCATGGCAATTTCTATTGCTTAGAAAGAATAGGTGTCCAAGAACATTCAAAAAACAGAAGGAAGGGGCTGGCCCGGTGGCACAGCAGTTCAGTTAGCATATTCCACTTCAGCAGCCTGGGGTTCGGTCAAGATAGCGCCAGTCTTCCTTGGCAATGAAGAGGAGGATTGGTGGCAGATGTTAGTTCAGGGCTAATCTTCCTTAAAAAAAGAAAGAAAACAAGGAAAAGTGAAACATGACCTGAGTCTCCTTTAATTCTAACCTTCAGAGGACTAAAGAGTTCATTAACTTATACACTGAGCTTCACTAGTGTTCCAGAACTTTTCATTTAGGTTTTGTCTGGCTGTGGCAGTTCTTCTCTGAGTCCAATATGGGAGATGCCTAGAGGTACCACCATATAGTTGGAGCAGCAGCAAGGCACATGCATCATGTCACATACAACCAAGGATCCAGGAGCAAAACTAATTTATTGTTACTGATAAACTGCACTGAGGCTCACAGTCTACAAGGGGCTAGTCCAGCTGCTTCTGGAGTGAAAAGAAAGGCAAGTATAAAGCACCTCACCTACAGCTGTAGCTGCTGGAGCAACTCCTCATTGTAGCCTCATGGGGTTCTTGTGAGGATTAGATGTGATGACAAATACAAAGCACCTACTCAGTACACGTTCTGGCACAGGATAAGTCCTCAGGAAGTGTTAGCTATGATGACAAAGAGGATGAGAATCATTACCTAAAACTTTAAATCATCTGCCTTAACTTCTTGGCATATTCTTACAAATAAAAAGAAATATTCATGCTTCATTTTCAGTCCCTGCTGCCAAACCTTATCTTTACCTGACTAAACCCATGGATGTGTCCTGCTAGTAGAAGAAATGGGAAGCTCTTTCTACAGACACTGAGGGGCACCACATTTGACTTTTATACAAGCGCATTTTCACCAATAGTAACTAAACAAGGACACTATGCTAACAAGGATTCAAAAGATAGCGCCATGTGACATTCAACACATCTTCTGAGTTGAGCTATTTTTCCCTAGGAAAAAAGTACCAGGCCTTGTGAGCCCGAAGCTTGCCCAGTATTCCTTGCATGATCTCTTTGTAATGAGATCCTCTGGCTCATTTCTGAATTCTGACTGCACACAGACCCACGGGATGCACAGTAAGTCTCTTGGCAAATTAACCCAGGGGACAAAAGCCAGACAACAGAATTCTCCTCTGAGAGTCCCTTCCAAATCAGAGTTTACAGTGGCAGCTCCTCTAAAGGGAAAGTCAACAGGGCCAGAGATCTCAATGTGAATGTGTCACCTTGCACTTCAGCCTGAGTCAAGCGAAATGTAAGTGACCTAATAATCCAATAGGGCTGACCTAGAACCTGAGCTGAGGCTGAGCTTTGAAAGACACCAAGATGCTGTTATTTCTTTTGGCAAAAAAATGACAGTTGGTTTTCGTGGCATTGCAGTGATGTTCTGTAAAATGTCATGATTGCCTGGCATGCTCTAAAACCAGAAAAGAGCACAGGCAGATTCCACAGACTCAAGAAGGTGGGTGGACTCTTTGGGGTATGAGGTGGCTTCTGTCCCAAAGAAAAGTCATCATTCTCTTGCTTATTCAAATAGTTCATGTCATCATCAGTTTCTTAAGAAGTCAACTCCTCCATTCCTGGCTCCATAAATCATTTTGTTTAAAATGAAAGGAAAGGACTGGACAGGAAGTCTGGCAAAAAGACAATTGTCGTTATTTTTTTAACTGTATAATTCTTTTACACACAAAATATCATTACTGCAGCTTAGCCTACCTTGTATATTTTAATTTTTTAAAATGCAGATTCTGTTTCTAAGCACAGATTTTGCTTATAAAGATTCAGATCATTTTAAATACCTGTGATTTTTGTCAATTTCTTCCCTTTGCAAATGGTGTTTCCTACACCCTCAAAGTGTGTTTTTTCCCTCTATTTTCTTTTTCTTTTTCCTCTAATAGGAATATTGGCTTCATGACTGAAATTTTGATGCATGAGCACATTTCAGTATTCTTACTCCCCCACGGGGTTTTTATCCGTCTGGAATATATAAATCATTTTGAAAGCTCCTTTCTGTTATATACCATGCTTTTGAGATTATCTACTGGAATGTCCCTGACACAGAAATACCCTTAGGGTCCAGTCTCAGAGAAGACCCAGAATATATGTGGGAGAAGGGCTCTTGCTACTGTGCCCAGTGGCAGTCACTTCTGACTGGGCAGAGACTCAGAGGAGCAGCCAGAAGGAAAAAAGGAGCTGGCCGTTTAGTGCTAAAACTGTCCTTCAGTTCATTGATGCTCAAGAACTCATCCTGGCCAATCTCCACTGGTAGAACTGACCTACCCATTCCACACACTTCTTTGGCTCCATGGTGCTCTCTGTGACCTCTTCTCCCTTCCCAAGGTGAACACTGGCATCTGTTGCAACCTGATTTCTTCTGTTTAGGAGTGTAAGAAGACCAAGGAGGGCTAACAATGTGATTTACTCCCGCATTCCATACCTCGCCACCTCTTTTACTGGGGTCTGTCTCACCTCCAGGGACAATAACAGCCCTCTATTTGTCATTTGAGCCACATATTCCACTACAGTGACAATTTTGGATTGCTTCTGCACTTCAAAAAGAGACAGGTTAAAAAGTGAGATAAGTAGGCAATTGCCCTTAATCTATAAGGGATGCTAAAACATCCCTGGAGATGTAGCAAGATGGAGGAAGATGCATAATAGAAATCCTGACATGGAGAGTAACGTGGTTGGGAAGAATACTGGGAAAAATCAGGGTGAGTGGATGACACCAACTCTAGAAAGTACAGCTAGCCACTAAAGTGAACTCTATGGAAGGCGTATACCAATTACTGAAGAGCTCTTTTGTTTATTTATTTGTTTCGGTTAAAGGAAATAAGATTTTGGCTGCAGCTGAGTTCTTGGGGCAGGAGAAATGATAGTTCCCCCTAGTGGTGGTGCTTCACCTTTCCCTCACACGCTACACACCTTTCCTCTAAATCAATAGTACAGGTGGCCCTCCGTATAGGCTGATGCAGAACCCACCCAAGGATACAAGGGACTAAGGGAGACGAACATCCTCAGATTTTGGTATCCGTGTGGGTTCCTGGAACCAATCCCCCTATGGACACCCAGGGAGACTATACTAACAACATGGAAAGAATGTTGCTTTGAACATTGCATTGAACATTTGCATTGTTCTGTGCTCCCACATGTCTTGATCTGGCCTTTTATTGCATTTGTTCCCCCAAGTTTTAAGAATATCTTTTCTTAAGATAGCCTCTTATTGTCTGTTCAATCCAAATATGCACCATAGGCAATAAAGTTACTTCTTTTCTCCCTTTTTTTTCCTTTCCTGTGCTTATGTACCTGGCTCATATTCCCTTGTCATCAGCTAAACTATCTATACCATTATAATCTATTCAAAGAAAGTAAATTCCTGTCTACACAAAGCATATTAACAACCAATCTGTGGCTGATTTGGAGTGAAAGCAGCACTTCTCAGACCCTAATTTAAAGATATCAGGGATTTTTTTTTCCTCCTCCTGACTCAATTCAGTTTAATATTTTCTTCCTCTTCCCTGTTCCACACATGTCTACAGTTTTCCTGGCTCAATATCTCCTTAACTATTTTTTGTCACTCACTGCAACAGGCTCATCAAGAAAGGGAAAAGGCATACACAATCTGTGGTTCTCATTGATGACGTATTTACAAAATTCTTTTTTGTTTACTCCCTGTAACTAGGCTTTCCAGCCCAAGACTACTGAAACTGTGGCCAGTAAGTCATCAATGACTTCCTTCTTGCTCAATGTGATGTCTGTTCTCAATTGTCATCCTCCTTGACTTCTTCAAGCTATATATGAGCCACACTTTTATGCTCAAAATTTTAAAAACGTTAAAATCCATCATAATTCTCACTCTAAACACAGCAGTGTAAAAACCCAAAGTTTCCTGTAATCTCGCCCCACTCCAACATCACCATTAACCCATGATAATATCAGGTGTATATTCTTTCAGACATTTTTACATAAATAAATATTTATATGCATTCACAGACACATGCACACACACATATTTTTAACCATCTGGCAGCATACTATATTATTGTTCTTTAAATAGCATTTTTGTCATTGTTTAATGTATTCCACACATCTGTCCACAGCAATACACCACAGGAGCACTGTCCAACAAAACTTTCACCACAGAAGGAAATATTTGATATCTTTGCCATCTAATAGAGTAGCCACGAGTCACATGTTGCTTTTTGGAGACTGAAATGTGGCTAGTGTGACTGATGAACTGAATTTTTACTTTTATTTAATTTTAATTAATTTAAATTTAAGTGGCCACAGCTCCATAGCTCTACCTCATCCTTTCTAAAAAGGTGCTAAGAGTTACACTGTCACTCTAATCTTTACCTATCCATTTGGTATCTGAGCGGTCTTTTAATTCTAAATTACTTTAATTATTAGTGGCACACTCGTTTCTACTTTAAACGTTTGCCTCCTTATTTTCCATGAGAGTACTTTCCACAACATTTTCTAGATTGTGTTTCCTAGATTCCTAGGAATCTGGATTCACTAAGAATCTAGAATGTTCTCTAGGTTTTTAGAGGAAGTTTCCTAGATGCACCAAAATCCTCCAGGCTGCTAGTGTTATCTTGTTCTTTAAGTAAAATGGCTCAAACCATCATTTGATATATGGTGGCAATCCCAGAGTCCCTCACCAGATTTCTAGGAAATATTGTATGTACTTGCAAGGGGGAAGGTAGGACAAGAGAGGCACTTATATTTCTTCCAGTTATTACTTCCTCACTCTGGATTCACCTTGTGCACGTGGTGCCCTTTTTCTGCACTGTGCCATCATCCAATTCCCTCTACTTCCCAAATACCACTAACTGAAGATTGGACATATAGCAGCTTTAAGTGAAGGTTTTGGACTCTTGAGGGACTTTACATTGCAATATAATTTAGCAAACAATTTAAAACCAAATATCACGCCCCTTTATTCTTCAAATTCTGCTGAAAGAAATTAATTCTTTCTTTCACTCAAGGTCCAGCCTTCCACCATTTGCTCTTCCTCGTCTCTCTTTTCCAACAACTTCCCTTTTTCTCCTTAGTTTACTTGCCCATAAACCCTCAAGTCCTGTTAATACTTCTACAACAAAGTCATTTTGCCAATGGTTTGTCTCATCCAGACCATCTAGGCTGAGCCCAGAATGCCTCATCCTCACTCCTACTAAAGCGCTCCTGAAGATCAACTCTCCTGAGAGTAATTCTGCTCCCTATACACTGTTACCAGAAGTTTCTCCTAAGTGACACCATTAATTGTAACTCCATGAGTCTAACTCTCTCACCCCCATTTTGTTGTCCCAGCTGCTCGTACTTTCCCTAGAAGAGAAATGGGCAAAGCTGGGATGGCATGGGCTCAGGCTTACACGTCATTAAAAGACAAAGCTTTCCATCAGTGCTCTACATAAACAACATATTCAGGATGAGAACTTGAAAAGATATTTGTGGTGGTCTCACATATTGGTGATTTCTTGGCCAGAGGCTTATGGGAAGATTAAATAAACAGCAAAAGCTGAAGATGGGGAGGGGAATAAGCTAGCCATATGACCTATGCCAGCACCCTCCTGATTATAGAGCACAGAAATAGACTCATTTTATGTGCATGTGCATCCTCTAAACTTCTTCCTCTATCCCTGTTCTAGAGCCCATTTTGTGGTGAGAATTTCTCCATGTTGACTCTTTGGATCACTTTCAGATGCTGAAACTGAAGAATGCAGAGAAAGGACCTCACAGAGGTGACAGAGTTCATTTTCCTAGGATTCTCCAGATTCCTGAACACCAGATCACCCTCTTTGTGGTTTTTCTCAGCCTGTACACCTTAAACTTGGCTGGCAATGCCATCATCGTGACCATCATCCACATTGATCATCGTCTCCACACACCCATGTACTTCTTTCTGAGCATGCTGGCTAGTTCAGAGATCGTGGACACACTAGTCATCATTCCACAGAGGCTCTCCAGCCTCATGGCCCAGAACCAGCCAATTTCCTTAGCAGGTTGTACCACTCAAATTTCTGCCTTTTTACCTTAGCCATAAGCAACTTCTTTCTGCTCACAGTGATGGGTTATGACCATTACATGGTCATCTGCAACCCCCTGAGATACACAGTCATCATGGGCAAGAGGGTATGTGTCCAGCTGATGTGTGGAGCCTTTGGCATTTGCCTGGCCATGACAGCTGTCCAGGTGACATCCATATTTACCTTACCCTTTTGTCATAGAGTGGTTGGTCATTTCTTCTGTGACATCCTCCCTGTGATGAAACTCTCCTGTATTGATACAACTATCAATGAGATGATCAATTTTGTTGTCAGTTTATTTGTGATCCTAGTTTCCATGAGCCTAGCCTTCACCTCCTATGTACTCATCATCTCTACCATCCTCCAGATCGCCTCAGCTGAGGGCTGGAAGAAAGCCTTTGCCACCTGTGCCTCCCACCTCACTGTGGTCATTGTCTACCCTGGCTGTGCCTCCATTGCCTACCTCAAACTCGAGTCAGGAAACTCTGTATAATAAGACCTCTTTCCCTCAGTGACCTACATGATCATCACCCCCATGCTGAAGCCTGTAGTTTATACCCTGAGGAACAAGGATGTCAAGGATGCTCTGTGCAAAGCTGTGGGTAGAAACATTTTTTAATACATTGACCCTTTATATAAAGAGTAACATGTCCTCGCTGCATCCAAAAACCTCACAAGTCTGTCCCGTGCAGTCTCTTCTGCTATGAGGTATGCACGTCTTGCTTCAGCACCCTTATTACAAAATCTTAATCTTCATTTCCGTATATTTCAAAGTTTTTTCCAGGCATTTTCAAGTGGGTATTTGAGAGATCAGGGAGAATGGGCATGATTTTTAAGAAAGCATATCCAAATTTCCAGGGTGGGGCAAAGAAGTTCTTAAAAGCATATTAAATATGATTATTTTATGTTTGAAAATAAAACCACAATCTCCATTACTTTCATAATACAACCTATGGAAAATAAAACTGGACAAGACCTTTCTAACAAGGTAAGAATAGTTAATAGTGAGGAAAAAAAATCATAACAGAACCTTTGGGAAATGTGTAACGCATGTATTAAAAAAAAAAACTAAGTTGGAAAACACTGGTTTTGTCCTTAAAATTGAGCCTTTATTATTTGATTTATACTAAAACCTTTCCTTCCTTTCAATATGGTCTTCAGAGTGCTGGCCATGGCCATAAATTGTGCACAGCTCTCATCTCTCTAATCTCACTGTGCTTGCCTGATTCTCTCTGGCTGCTAGTTCTCTCCATGGAGTCAGCTTCTCTCTAATCATTATAAAGAAAAATGAGTTGGTCAAAAACAGCTACACCCTGTTTAGAGTGAAAGCCATAAAAGTAGTCTTCATTTGCACACACATGGCACTTCCTGGATAATACCATAAATAAAAAATAGAACAAACAAACAGTGCCAGCAGTCAGGAGTAGTTCAGAGGTTAAATTTTTTAATCCTTCAATTCACCAAAAAAAAAACCCTCTCCCCCTCCTATGCCTTCTTTAAGGAAACCATCCTTTTCCCACAGAGCTTCCTGGGAGCTTATCTGGTTTCATGCCTGTACATATGTTCTATATGTTACCTTGGGTGATAGTGGGGAGGGTTAAAGACTTTTGTCATGTGCTTCTTTATACTAAAATATTTTGGTTAAGGATGCTTCTCTGTTTATCCCTTAGTGTCATTTGTCTTTTTATTTAAAGGAGAGATTTCCTTCCCTCTACTGAGAAGGGGTAGGTAATAATCCAAAGAGCTCATCCCCAGTAAGGTCTACGTTTACAGACTTCTGAGATTCTAGGTGGGAAGACCATAGTTCTTTAAAGGTCTAGTCATCTCTTTCTAGTTTCTGTCCTGTGTCTTTGCAATTTCTGCATCGTAGAAGAAAGGCTTCCTACAGGAGCTTTTGAAAGGTCAAAGACTGGGTCTGTGAGCCCTGGGCATGTTATCAGGTCTTCCCTGATGGTGTTCTTAGGATCAGCCACCATAGACCCAACTCCCCATACCTACTGAGGACATCCTCTGAAGAGTGACAGCATGCTTTCCTCCAGAATGAGAATGTCTCTCCTGACAGTATGAAAAGACCCCTTCCCGTTACTACCAAGGTTACCTACACTGCCAACTCTTAATTGTTACCACTGTCCTCAATTCCTCCTGGACAAGCAACTACTCTTACATTTTCAGACCTGTCCTTTTGTGTGTAGAAGGGAGGGTTGGTGTGAGCCAGAGGGGTAATGATGGAACAGTGGGTGGTGGTCAAACCTGTTCTAACTGCTCCAGCTGCAGTGGCTGCCTCCCCCTGCCCATCATTCCCTTCCTACTTCTCCACGCAGCCACTTTTTTGTCAGTTCAAGGATCAAAGATAAAAAGTTTCTCCAATATTCTTTCTCAATATAAATGCCCACAATAGTAGATACACCACAGGCCACTTGTACAATCAGAAGTGAAATGTCAGAGCTTCCAGAAAAGATGAGTCTTAAACCTTGAAGGAGAAACATCTCCTACTCCAGGTCTGTTGCCTAGAGTGGTTCAACTACATGTCCAACTTTTTAAAATAAACATATGTGTTTTAATTTTTTAGCTAATAAGGTGCTACGTTACAAGGTGGAAAGGGTAGAGGACCTGGAATCAGAAGTCCAGAGCTTAGGTCCTCACTCTGTACCCATCAGCATCTTTTATGAATATAATGTTTTTAATTCTGCCTCACTAGACACCAAAAAATATCTTTCAAACCCCTTGCCTATTTCTGCTCTGCAGACTGTTTGTTATCTAGTTATGGATGCTACCTTACATTGTCTTCAGCAGCATCATTTATCTCACTCCCACCCAGGCAATTAGTTGCTCTTTCTTATGTGCCCTTAAAGCTCTTTGGATGAAATTATATTAGCACAGTATTTTCTTATTGTACTTTCATTGCTTGATCATGAGTCTGTTTCTACTACTGGATCACAAGCATATTGAGATCAGGAACTGTTTTTCTCATTGTTATGCCCCATCCTGGAACGGTGCTCAGTAGAACAGGCATTCACTAAATCTTCATGTAATAGTTGAGAAACTACTATGTACACAGCACTATACTTGGACTTCCTGGCATGTTTTGGTAAGATAGACACACCTGTTCTGCTTCTCTGTCTCCTTTGCAGTTGGCCTTCACCTAAAAACACACATAAAGAGTAATAAGCAGGTCCCTAGTGATAGGATCACTTGGGTCTGTGTTTCTTCCTTCCCTGGATTTTCTGCCAACTTCTCAGTTGCCTCAAGACCCCTCTTAGTCTCAGTGTTAATTTAGTCATTGCACTAATTAATCCCTTAGCAACACAGAACCATAAACAGTTGAGTTTTTTTGATAAAGGACATGGAGTTACCATTAAAAAAAATCATTCTTACCCCTGCTAGGATATAACCTTCAAAACTTACTTAAAGAGAAATAACTTTTTAAACAAACAGTGACATGCCATAAAAAATTAAGAATCAGGACACTTAGCGTAATGCCCTAAGAGAAATAAGACAGAGAAAGACAAATACTGTATTATCTCACTTCTATGTTGAATCTTAAAAAGCCAAACTCATAGAAATAGAGAACAGATTTGCGGTTGCCAGAGGTAGGAGGTGAGAGGTGGGGAAATTGAGTGAAAGTGGTCAAAACAAACTTCCATTATAAGATAAATACATTTTGGGGATGTAATGTACAACATGATGACTATAGGTAACAATACTGTATTATATATTTGAAAGTTGCTGAGAGTAGATCTTAAAAGTTCTCATCACAAGGGGGAAAAAATGCATAACCGTGAGGTGATGGATGTTAACATATTATGATAATCATTTTGTGATATATATACACATATATCAAATCATTATGTTGTACATCTTAAACATACACAATGCTATATGTCAAGGATATCTCAATAAAACTGGAAAATAAAGAACCAGTACATCCCTTAGTTACACTTTTGGGAAAATGACAAACAAATCCATTATGAGGCCAGAAAAATCCTTCCACAATTTTAGATTTTGAATTGGACTGGAGAAAAAACTCAGCCCTCTTTGTTGTTAGGGCAAAATTTCTCAAATTTCTTGCCACCTAAATTCCCAACCCCTATTACTCCTGACATGAAAGTAGTAACGGGAGAGAAAGCAAACATGGAAACACCAACGATCAGCAATAAAAGTTTGGTTGAAGCAAGGAGAACTAGATCTGGAAAACGAGAGAAGAGAGAAGGAGGCAGGAGATGACACTGAGGGATAGATAAATGGTGTGCATCACATGGATCTAGCCTTAGAGAAACTCATTTCCAAAGAGAACAGGAATTCCAGAACAGTAAACCAACATGGCAGAAGGCAATTACCATTATTGAGGGTTTACCACACAGCAGGCACTAGGCTAAGTGGTAGTCATCTACATTATTTCACTTAATAATAGTACTTCGACTTTATAGAACTTTGCACTTCACAACAGTCTTCAAATATAATATCCTATTTGATCCTTGCAATAACCTTATAAAGTATGCATTTTTCTGCCCACTTTTTAGGTTAATGGCAGAAATGTTAACCGACTTCCTTCAAGTCACACAGTAGGTAACTGACAGAGCTAGAATTGACACCAAGATCCACTAGCTAACTTCAAACTATGTCTTTTTCACTTTATCACCACCATTTCTCATCTTTAATCTTCTGAAAGACATTATATTCTCCTTTCTGAAAGACGTTATATTCTTTGAGTCACTCTGGTCTCATCTTGGATATCACTTTCACCAAAAAGTCTTCCCTAAATAACTTATGAGATGTTCCTCTGATGAAGTCCCACACCACTCTAAGCTTGTCTCTGCCTTGGCAGTGTATTAAAATTGCCCATTTCCTAGTTGCCTCCCTCACCAGACAGCAAACTCCTTGCCAGAAGGACTGCTTCTATATCCCCAATGTCTAACAGAGTTCTTGGCAAAAGATCTCAATAACTATTTATTAAATATAAAATTGAAATGTCTAAGGAGCACATTTGAAACTACTTCTTGATGGCTAAGTGTATTGACAATAAGTGTCCATTGCTCTTCTGTACTATGATGTGTCCAGGTTCTCAGGATAGTGGTTTTCTTCTGTTCTATAGAGCTCACAGACTCTTCCACTTCGGAAATTTTGTGTTTCCCTTTTGTAATCTTTCTGTCTCCTTTCTTGCTTTTGAGGTATGAGCTGTCACATTTCTGAGCTGTCAGCGTGCTGGCCTATAGCAGCAATCCTTTCTTATACACTGCTTCCAGACTGTGGTAGAGTAGAAAAAACTGATGAAATGCATATAGAATTACCTGTAAAGTAGCATCCTTGAGAAACAGCACTACATAGAGGTGAAGAACAAGAATCTGGAATCAGACTGCCTGGGTTCTAATTTTACCTCTGCTGCTCACTAGATGTTATCACCTCTCTATGTATCTATTCCCAGATTTATAAAATAGGGTAGAGATAGTACCTAGGGAGGTAGGTATCATTATTCCCATTTTTATAGCTGGAATTTAGCAAGGTTAAGTAAAATTTATTCAATTTAGCAAAAGTATATTGCATGCTAGAAACTGCGCTAGACATTGAGGCAAGAGTAATAATTAAGATGTCGCAAATTCTGCCTTCATGATGCTAAGAGAAAAGCAGAGGAGTCCAAAAATTGAGCAAGTAGTTACAATAAAGTGTGATGAATCTTACGATAGGAGCAATATGGAAGGCTATGGGAACATGTATTGGTGACTTCCAATCACACACAGGGGTCAGGGAAGAGCTACCAGAGGAAGTAAAATTTGAGTTTAGGATCTGAAGGCTCAATAGCAGTCAAGAGGATAAAGGTTGGGGAAAGGTCTGGAAAAGTGAGATCAAAAATACATTCCAGGCAGAGGAAACAGCATTTGAAAAGGTAAGTTAGAGAAAATTTGAAACATTATAAAAAGCTTAATAAAGCTCGAGTATAAAATTCATGGGACATTGACAGAAGAGCAAAGTGAAAAGTTGGCAGCAATCACATGATGAAGGAGTTTATAACCCACACTGAGGAGTAGGTATCCTAAAGACAATGAAGAGTATTTATAAGTCTTTCAGTAAAGCAATGACATGATTTATTTGTAATTCAGAAAGTTCACTCTGCCAGCAGAAGAAGGAGATGTATTATGGAAGAGCAGGACTGGCAGGGAGATTGACTAGGAAGCTATTATGAGACTATAAAACACAAGAGATGGTAGACTGGGCTGGTATGGAGGAGTACTGATGGAAGAAATGGACAGATGTGGGAGATTTGTGGGAGGTAAGATTGACATTTCTTGATTATAGATTAAATATGGGGGGTAATGGAGTCAAAGAAGACCCTGAGATTTCTGGCCTAGACAACTTGGTGGACTGTGGTCAATACAGGAAACCCTGGAAGAAGAGCAGGTTGAAGTGTGAAGAAGAAAACAATGAGTTTGATTTTGTACAGTTAAGATTAAAATGTCTGGGAGGTATTCAAAAGATATCCAGAAAGGAGCTGGATCCATGGATCTGAACTCAGGAGAGTGTTCTGAGTTAGAGATATAGTGTAGGAATCGTAAGAATGTAGGTGGTAATTTTTTAAGTGGGAATGTATGTATAGAAGGAGAGAAGAAGTCCACCTACGGTGGAGTGCTGAGGAGCAACAGACGAGATGGGATCCTGATTGCGGGGATGTGAGGGTGCTATTGACAATAAAATGAACTATCAAGAACGCAAGAAACGGAGGAGAGGAATTCTCTGCACCAGATGCCAAAGTCTTCAATGATCAATAAGTTCTAATGTCCCTTGAAAAATGGAAGAGGGAGCAGGGGTAGTCAAAACCCTCAGATTTAACTGAATTTGAACCTGGGATCCAGCAGCTGCTGTGCAGAAGAGGAAAATGTTCCCTTCTTCCTCTGGCCCTCTCCCTCCTTCCTTCATGCCATACGGCCACAGAGAAGTCAGGTCAGGATAGCTGGAGGCCTCGATCCCTCAGACAAGACTGCTGTCCAAGTGCATGAGTAGGAATCCTTTCAACCAGCCAGCTTCCACTCCCACCCACTACCATCCTCACAGTGCTTGCCCCCTCCAAAGTAGGGGGTGGAGAAGAAAGGGAGGGGAAGAACAGTGGGTGCTGTAGGTTAAGCTGCAGCCATGAAGGAAGCCTCATGTTAATATTCGTGTGGATGGGTTAGGGGCAGGCATCAGATGACATTCTTCCCATGCATCTGTGGCCAGGAAATTAAAATACCACCAGCGGCCCCTCCCTTCCCTGGGCCCAGTTGCCTTTGGAGGTGTCTTGTCAGGGAAGCACATTCCTTCAAGGAACAGGTGTAAAAGAATGTTTAGTAAGGTTCTTCTTGCTATCAACCAAAGCCTTGTCTTCCTCTACTCCCTCTCCCATCTATTAAGGAGCCACATCAGGGGCTGGTGGGAGCAGCCGAAAGCACATTGCTATAGAAATAGGAGATTTCCACCCATTCTTTCTTTCATTTTCCCTAGTCAAAAAATTACTGACAGATATGGGGCAATGTTTCAGAAGGGCTTACTGACATCTCATTCCCTTGTTGGATATCTGCTTGGACGGCAGACTCAGTGATCTGACCACCAGAAAGAAGGTGAGCCAAAAGAGAATTAGAGAGAGATGGCAGGGTGTATTATGTGCTTGTGCTGCCATGTCAAGCCATGTGCTGCCTTGACGCCTTCAAACCTCACAGAGCCCGAAAGGCCTAACCATGAGTTCTCCTGTTCTTGCCAGATGTGCCCCATATCCAGTGAGAAACACTTCCTGCATGGCTAGTTATCCTATTAGTTGTACCAGCCTGCACCCAACCTGGTCACCTCAACCTAACAGGCTTCACCTACCTGCCAACTTGCAGAATTATTCAAACAAGCTAATCATATCTTCCAGTGGAAACCAAGGATCACCACTGCCTCTTGTCACTGCAAACCCTCAGCTTCCCACAGCCCTTCTGGTTCACTCTGTTCTCTAGTACAACCTTCAACCATGTACAAGTACAACCATGCTAGAGCCCTGCATGGTATGTGGTGTCCTTCTCTCCCAGGCCATGAGTCTACATGACTAATAAACTGCTGCAAAGCTCATTTGTCCAGTATCAGGTAGTATGTGTTTGGCCATCTCATACCATTTAGGATGGGGATCCCTCCTTCACCAACAGAGTGAAATAGTAGTGGTCAGAACACAGGGTAGAAGACATGATAAGAATGTATGAGATTCTTATGGTTAAAGGGACTCCACTGAGAGAGCTAGGCTTGAGATAACTTGTGGCTTCCCCACCTGAAGGCTGCCAGCCAAGGAGGTCTAGCAGCAAAAGAGTGCCCATGTCTCCTGGAGGTAGGATCCCAGAGAGAGGGGACTCTGTATTCTTCTGTCAAGGAACTGTCCAGGAGGTTTTATAGGGCCTTCCAAAGAACTCATGCGTGTGCCAGAGGTGGCATTTAAATGTCTGCTGCACCGAAAAATCTGTCAACGACAGCTAGAGAAGCCTTGATAACCACTCACAGGGAATTGCAAAAAAGGTTGACAACTGAGTTAACAGCCTCCTGTCTCTGTCCCTCTCCTTACCCACCACAACACCTTGAAGAGCTAAGCTTTGAAGCAGTGAAGAAGTTTCAGAGCCAGACCAGCACTTCCCCAAACATCACTTCCAAGATTGCTAAAGTAGAAAAGGGAGAGAATGAGATAGTAAACTCTGGCTTTCTAACCCTCTGCTCCCCATACAAATAGCTGGTGTAGGAGGAAAGTCAAAAGAACAAGCCACTGTTCCCCCTGATCTTCGCATCCCGGAAGCCACAAGCCTGCCCATTGACAGGGCCAGCAGAGACAGTTAGGAGAGGGGATCTCAACTTTTAATAATTGAAAGAGAAAAAAACATGATGGGCTCTGTCCAAAATAGCATTAAAAGGCAGAAAATAGAAATTCTACAGAACCTGGCTGGAAACAGAAGTTGGAGGGGAAAAAAATTAAAGTGTTTATACCCAACCAACTGTGTTAAAAAGTGATCAATAAACTGATTACCCATAAATAGGATTTGTAAAATTATTTGGCTCTCAATGGAATCTATCTAATAACGTGTAGGACTTTGTTCAGCCTTCAAAAGTAAGAGCTTTGTACACATTTTCAAAGTTGTATTATTCAGGTATGCAGGGGACTGCACCTGCCATTTTACAGGAGCTCAATAAACATTTGTTGAATGAGAACAAATGTGTGGATGAGGTTGGACCCTGGCTGCAAAGAATAAGGACAAGCGATGAATGAGGCCAGGGTCTCAACTGGCCTAAAACACAGCTTTGCCTATGTATGCAAGAATCCTTTGCTCTCATTTAGGTAAGAAAAGACTTTCCCAACCAAGTCTGTAGGAAAGAGGGGAGCAAGGAAGAGACATTAAATTTATCTGATTATTTAGACTTGTTCCTTCTCAAGCACCTGTATGATCAGAATAATAAATCATTGACCCAAGTTTCATAGCTGACACAGCCCTCCCATTTTTTTAATTGTACCTCTCTCCCACCCCAATCTAATATTATTCCCCTTATTTAAGGCACCATAAGATATCTGGGAGCAGTCTTCCAAACCCTATACCTCTGAGAAACCTTTGATAACTCAGTGCCAAGAGCCAACAGGTAAAGAATGAAGCCTGAAGCCTCCACTGAGGCACCAGACCTGATGCAAGCATTGGACCTACCACACCAGGATCAAAATGCAGCTTTCCGAGGGAGGATCCAAGATGGCGCCGTGAGTAGTCCTCTTTGTCTCTCCCCCTTCGAGTCTACAATTATTTGGACACTCATCGCTTAACAAAGGATATCCAGACAGCATCTCTGGACGTCTGAGAGACCCACGCAACTATACATCGGAAGGCGGACAGACTTCCCTCCGGGAGGTTGTGGAGATAGGTGAAAACTCTCCGACCCCGACCGAACAGCCTAGTTCCTGCAAGCGGCTTTCTTCCAATGGACGCCCCCAGAGGATCAACACACACCTAGGGCAGGAGCAAGCACACAACAGAGGAGTGACAGGGGAAACAGGTGACCAGAACCCTACCTAAACCCCCCGCAATTGCTCCTAAACGCAGGGGGAAACTCTGGAGTTGCACACCTGAGCCCGCAGGGAGAGTCTCTCCCCGCCATTGGCGGGGAGATCCCGCCTGGTGTTCGTGGCACCCGGAGGGTCCCAGAGAGAATCACTGAGGGTACGGAGGCCCCCCGGCTGCCACTGCCTGCACGGTGGGGAAAGGGATTGCAGGAGATCTCGGAGAGGACTGGGGCTGGGTGAAGCTGCAGAGGCCAGCTCCGCACCCCGGAGGGGAAGCTCCAGAGTTCCACCTGGCCAACAGACAAAACTCTCTGTCTGCCATTAGTGGAGGGGCAACTCCCAGTGTTCACAACTCTGGGAAAGTCCCGGAGAGAATCCCGGAGAGCAAGGCGATCCCCGGCTGCCATTGCCCGCCCCGTGGGGCAAGGGATTGCCGGAGATCTCGGAGAGGACTGGGGCTCGGTGAAGCTGCAGAGGCCAGCTCCACGCCCCAGAGGGGAAGCTCCAGAGTTCTGCCCGGGCAGCAGACAAAACTCTCTGTCTGCTATTAGCGGAGGGGCCACGCCCAGCATCCACAACACTGGGAGGGTCCCGGAGAGGAGAATATCAGGCAGGGCAGCAGCTGACCAGCTACCACTGAAATCAGGATGTCCGGCTATCCTCCAGACAGGGCAAAGGGCTCCCCGAGTTCCTGGGGAACAGGACTGGGGCTGGGTGGAGTTCCAGCGATGCAGCTCCGTAGCCTAGGGGGAAATCCTACAGGCTCACAGCAGCCTCAGGGAAAGCCTCTGCACAGCACTAGTAGAGAGCACCCAACTGGCAGCCACAAGGCTGGAAGACCCCAGGACAAAAGTAGCATAGCTAGGTGAGCTAACCACAGACTGTAGAAGATGCCAATAGCTCTGCTGCGACCCATAGTGGACAAGTGAGATTTTGTGGGTGCCAACAGTGACGGAGCGGCAAATATAAGTGATCCTACCCCTGGCCACTGGAAAAGCCCATAACACCGTTGCAGACCCCAAGGAGGGAGCACGTCTAGGTGGGCTGCAACAGTAGGCACCAGCAGCCTGAAGCCCCCCCGTGACAGCCCCCACGGCAGAAGAGGGAATCCAAAGGACCACTGTGACTACAAGGAGGGGCCTAGGCCTGGTTAGCAACTGCGGATAGAGTTCCTGGTTGGTGCAGTATAAACAGCTGCTCCCCCACCACAGCAGCAGAAACAAGTGGGAGGAGCAACTAAACTCTATCTCTATGCGGAGGCACAAATCAACAACATCAAGCAATATGAAAAAAATACATTAAATCTCCAGAACAGAAGGAAAATAACAAATACACAGAAAACAATCCCAAAGAAAATGAGATATATAACCTAAATGATGATGACTTCAAAACAGCCATCATTAAAATACTCAATGAATTAAGAGAGAATTCAGATAGACAACTCAACGAGTTCAGGAGCTATGTCACAAAAGAGTTTGATACAATAAAAAGAACCAAACAGAAATACTGGAAATGAAGAACACAATAGAGGAGATTAGAAAAATCTAGATGCACTGAACAGTAGGGCCGATAATATGGAGGAAAGAATTAGCAATTTGGAAGATGGCAATGTAGAAATGCTGCAGGGAGAGGAGGAGAGAGAAGTAAGACTAAAAAGAAATGAAGAAACTCTCCGAGAATTATCAGACACAATTAGGAGATGCAACGTAAGGATTATAGGTATACCAGAGGGAGAAGAGAAGGAGAAAGGGGCAGAAAGCCTATTCAAAGAAATAATGGCTGAGAACTTCCCAAATCTGGTGAGAGAGATGGATCTTCAGGTGACAGAAGCCAATAGATCTCCAAACTTTATCAATGCAAGAAGACCAACCCCACGGCATATAGTAGTGAAGCTAGCAAAAGTCAACGACAAGGAGAAAATACTAAGGACAGCCAGGCAAAAGAAACTAACCTACAAAGGAACCCCCATCAGGCTATCAGCAGATTTCTCAGCAGAAACTTTACAGGCTAGAAGAGAGTGGAATGATATATTCAAAAATCTGAAGGACCAAAACCTACAGCCGAGAATTCTCTACCCAGCGAAAATATCCTTCAAATACAATGGAGAAATAAAAACTTTCCCAGATAAACAAAAGTTAATGGAGTTCATTGCCACAAAACCTCCTCTTCAGGAAATCCTCAGGAAAACCTTCATTCCTGAAAAATCAAAATAAGGAAAGGGGCTACAAAACCAAGAGCAGAGGAGATAAGTAGAAGGACAACAACAGAGAGTAGCAGCTCTTCATCAGAACAGATTAAACCATGGGACGAGAAACAAAGGAAACTGAAGAAAACCGGAAAACAAGACATAAAATGGTAGTGGTAGGCCCCCACATCTCAATAATCACTCTAAATGTAAATGGATTGAACTCCCCAATCAAAAGACACAGAGTGGCAGGATGGATCAAAAAACAAGACCCAACAATATGCTGCCTCCAGGAAACATACCTCAGCCCCAAAGACAAACACAGACTCAGAGTGAAGGGATGGAGAACAATACTCCAAGCTAATAATGAACAAAAGAAAGCAGGTGTCACTATACTAATATCAGACAAGATAGACTTCAAAGCAAAACAGATAAAGAAAGACAAAGAGGGACAGTATATAATGATAAAAGGGACTCTCCACCAAGAAGACATAACACTTATAAATATATACGCACCCAACACAGGAGCACCAAAATTTGTAAAGCAACTCTTAATAGAACTAAAAGAAGACATCAACAACAATACAATAATAGTAGGGGACCTCAACACACCATTAACACCAATGGACAGAACATCCAGACAGAAAATCAACAAGGAAATAATAGAATTAAATGAAAAATTAGACCAGATGGACTTAATAGATATATATAGAACACTTCATCCAAAAACAGCAGGTTACACATTCTTCTCAAGTGCACATGGAACATTCTCAAGGATTGACCATATTTTGGGAAACAAAGCAAACATCAATAAATACAAGAGAGTTGAAATAAGATCAAGCATCTTTTCTGATCATAACGCTATGAAACTAGAAATCAACTACAAGAAAAAAGCAGAGAAGGGTGCAAAAATGTGGAGACTAAACAACACGCTTCTGAACAAACAATGGATCATTGAAGAAATTAAAGAAGAAATCAAATATTATCTGGAGACAAATGAAAATGAGAACACGACATACCAAATCATTTGGGATGCAGCAAAAGCAGTCCTAAGAGGGAAATTCATCGCAATACAGGCTCACCTCACTAAACAAGAAAAAGCTCACATAAGCAACCTCAAATGACACCTAACAGAACTAGAAAAAGAAGAACAAACAAAGCCCAGAGTCAGTAGAAGGAGGGAAATAATAAAAATAAGAGCAGAAATAAACGATATTGAAACAAAAAAGACAATAGAAAGGATCAATGAAACAAAGAGTTGGTTCTTCAAAAAAATTAACAAAATCGACAAACCTTTAGCCAGACTCACCAAGAAAAGAAGAGAGAAATCGCAAATAAATAAAATTAGGAATGAGAGAGGAGAAATCACAACAGATACCAACGAAATACAAGGGATCATAAGAGAATACTATGAAAAACTATATGCCAACAAATTGAACAACCTGGAAGAAATGGACAAATTCCTAGACTCCTACAATCTCCCCAAACTGAATCAGGAAGAAATGGAGAATCTGAATAGGCCAATCACAAGTAAGGAAATAGAAACAGTAATCAAAAACCTCCCCAAAAATAAGAGTCCAGGACCAGATGGCTTCTCTGGAGAATTCTACCAAACATTCAACGAAGACTTAATACCTATTCTTCTCAAACTGTTCCAGAAAATTGAGAAAGATGGAGTACTCCCTAACACATTCTATGAAGCCAACATCACTCTGATCCCCAAACCTGACAAGGACAACACAAAGAAGGAGAACTACAGGCCAATATCACTGATGAACATAGATGCAAAAATCCTCAACAAAATTTTGGCAAACCGAATACAGCAATACATCAAAAAGATTATACACCATGATCAAGTGGGATTTATACCAGGGACACAGGGATGGTTCAACATCCACAAGTCAATCAACGTGATACACTACATCAACAAAATGAAAAACAAAAACCACATGATCATCTCATTAGATGCAGAGAAAGCATTCGACAAGATCCAACACCGATTTATGATAAAAACCCTCAATAAAATGGGTATAGAAGGAAAGTACCTCAACATAATAAAGGCCATATATGACAGACCCACAGCCAACATCATACTCAATGGACAAAAATTGAAAGCCATCCCCCTGAGGACAGGAACAAGACAAGGGTGCCCACTTTCACCACTCCTATTCAACATAGTACTGGAGGTGTTGGCCAGAGCAATTCGGCAGGAAAAAGAAATAAAAGGAATCCAAATAGGTAACAAAGAAGTAAAACTCTCGCTGTTTGCAGACGACATGATCTTATATATAGAAAACCCCAAAGAATCCATAGAAAAACTATTAGAAATAATCAACAACTACAGCAAAGTAGCAGGGTATAAAATCAACATACATAAATCAGTAGCATTTCTATACACTAACAATGAACTAACAGAAAAAGAACTCAAGAACTCAATCCCATTCACAATCGCAACAAAAAGAATAAAATACCTTGGGATAAACTTAACCAAGGAAGTGAAGGATCTATACAATGAAAACTACAAGACTTTCTTGAAAGAAATTGACGACGACATAAAGAGATGGAAAGACATTCCATGCACATGGATTGGAAGAATAAACATAGTTAAAATGTCCATTCTACCTAAAGCAATCTACAGATTCAATGCTATCCCAATCAGAATCCCAAGAACATTCTTCACAGAAATTGAACAAAGAATCCTAAAATTCATATGGGGCAACAAAAGACCGCGAATTGCTAAAGCAATCCTGAGCAAGAAAAACAAAGCCGGCGGATCACAATCCCCGATTTCAAAACATACTACAAAGCTACAGTGATCAAAACAGCATGGTACTGGTACAAAAACAGGTCCACAGATCAATGGAACAGAATTGAAAGCCCAGAGATAAAACCACACATCTATGGACAGCTAATCTTCGACAAAGGAGCAGAGGGCCTACAATGGAGAAAAGAAAGTCTCTTCAACAAATGGTGCTGGGAAAACTGGACAGCCACATGCAAAAGATTGAAAATTGACCATTCTTTTTCACCACACACCAAAATAAACTCAAAATGGATCAAAGACCTAAAGATTAGGCCTGAGACAATAAGTCTTTTGGAAGAGAATATAGGCAGTACACTCTTTGACATCAGTTTCAAAAGAATCTTTTCAGACACTATAACTCCTCAGTTGAGGGAAACAATAGAAAGAATAAACACATGGGACTTCATCAGACTAAAGAGCTTCTTCAAGGCAAGGGAAAACAGGATTGAAACAAGAAAACAGCCCACTAATTGGGAAAAAATATTTACAAGCCACTTATCCGACAAAGGGTTAATCTCCATAATATACAAAGAACTCACACAGCTCAACAACAAAAAAACAAACAACCCGATCAAAAAATGGGCAGAGGACATGAACAGACATTTCTCAAAAGAAGATATGAATATGGCCAATAGACACATGAAAAGATGTTCATCATCGCTAATCATCAGGGAAATGCAAATCAAAACTCCACTAAGATATCACCTTACACCTGTTAGATTGGCAAAAACATCCAAAACCAAGAGCGACAAATGTTGGAGAGGTTGTGGAGAAAAAGGAACCCTCATACACTGTTAGTGGGAATGCAAACTGGTACAGCCACTATGGAAAACAGTATGGAGATTTCTCATAAAGTTAAAAATTGAAATACCCTATGACCCAGCCATCCCATTACTAGGTATCTATCCTAAGAACCTGAAATCAGAAATCCCAAGAGTCCCTTGCACCCCTATGTTCATCGCAGCATTATTTACAATAGCCAAGACGTGGAACCAACCTACATGCCCAGAAACTGATGATTGGATAAAGAAGATGTGGTATATATACACAATGGAATACTACTCAGCCATAAAAAAAGACAAAATTGGCCCATTCACAGCAACGTGGATGGACCTCGAGAGTATTATGTTAAGCGAAATAAGCCAGTCAGAGAAAGATGAACTCTATATGACTCCACTCATAGGTGGAAGTTAGTATATTGACAAGGAGATCTGATCAGTGGTTACCAGGGAAAAGGGGGGGTGGGGGGAGGGCACAAAGGGGGAAGTGGTGTACCCACAACATGACTAACAAAAATGTACAACTGAAATCTCACAAGGTTGTAATCTATCATAAAATTAATTAAAAAAAAAGTTTATAAGATTTTGAAAAATATAGATTGTAAAAAAAAAAAAAATTCAGCTTTCCCCAGCCCTCGCCTGAGGTCCACATCTTTCTGGCCCCCAGTTTAGAGGCTGACCCCACAGGGCTCTTTAAAGACTTGGTATGGGTGTAGTTTGAGACCTTCCTATGTGGTTTAATTAACATTCATAGTAAGAAGCAAACTTGGACTCTAAATTTAATCGGTAGGTGTCACAGGACAGTCTTAATGTAGCTGAAGAAGTAAGATTCCAACAGGAGGCCTCAGACTCAGGGTAAGTCTTAACTTTCAGTTCATATCAAACTACTGTGTGATCAGTCTTCATTTGGAGATCCGTGTTATTACTAGTTTATGGACAGGTTTACTGTTCCTGAGCCTGGAATTGTAATCATACCTTCCCGAGCCTTCTTCCCCTAGGGGAAGAGAAAGGCTATGGAGAAGGAAAGAACATAAAGATGATCAAATATGACAGTAGGAAATTTTTGACTATATATACATATATTTGAATATTTAGTCCTTTTTTTTTTCTTTTCTGTAATAGAAGGGTTGGCCTATAAGGAATGAAAATATTTCTTCTATTATTAATGACTTGGGCTCTGTTTTAATAGGCTATTGGATTTCTCCCCACTGACATGAAAGGGGCTGGAGGTGGGAGAGGCAGGAGAGTAGAGAGCTCCAAAGACTGAGATAAAGAGAGAAAAGTGACTCAAGAGAAGAACGACTGCCCAGAAAGTGATGGCCAAGCTGGTCTAGGGAAGCATCACAGAGAGGGAGGGGCATCGTTTGAGCACCTCAGTACACCGAGATGCCCTGAGAGTCAACTGCCCAGCCCCCACAAGAATGAAAAATTCACATGGCCCACACAGAGGCTGGATGGTGTCAAGTGATCTTCCAGTCTTGACCTACATAGAAATTTTGATCCACCTGCACCTGTTCTGCACCTGTGGACCAGAGACAAGATCTAGTTCATGCTTTTTAACTGTGGTAGAGTATTCTACTATATTCATTTAATCTGTCCCCTGGTAACAGACATTTAAGTTTGGCATTAAGCTGTTTTTATTACTGGCAATGCTGCAGTGAATAAACTTCTTCCATACATGTGCAAGTATAAAGCAACATGGACAAATCCTAAACCCACAGTGTTTGGTGGAAAAAGTAAGACACAATTAAATATATAACACAACAATTCCGTAAATCTGAAAATATATGCATATAAAACCAACACATTCCTAAAAATACAAGCAAAAAGGATACTCATTAAAGACATCAGAATGATTGTGGGAAAGTGTAAGAGAGCTAAATAATCTGTATTATAACAGGAAGCTAATAGATTACTCAATTTGATAAATTAATAAGTAGCATAGAAATAGAGACATAAATACCAGAAAACATAGCTAAATGAATTGCTTCTAGGAAGTAGGACTTAGGGGTAAGGAAGGATAAAGCAAGAAACTGCTGTTTTTCACTATAAGCTTTTTAGTATTGCTTGATTTTTAAACTATGGGCATGCATTACCTTAATAAGAATAAAATTTGGAAATAAAAGTAACAAAAGTCAAAATAAAAAAAATAGCCTTCAAGACAAAGATATGGAAAATAATGTATTAAGATTTTGAATTTCACGTCCAAGGGAACTTTTTAAGGGTTTAAATGTACATAAAATTAAATTTCACTCTAGGAAAATTACATTACCACAGTAATAAATGAGACTGCTCTTTTCCTCATATCCTCACTAACATTAGGAATTAAATTTTTAAAAAGCCTTCATGGTAGAGTTTTGAAGAAAGTCAGAGAGTGCTTGTGTCTTCAAAATGGATATTGATGACATTACCCTCAAATACACACACACACACAGGACCAGCTCCCAGCTACATGATTTGTGAGGCCCAGTGCAAAATGACAATCCAGGGTCCCTTGTTCAAAAATGATTAAGAATTTCAAGGTAGCACCAGCAGTGCTTTAAAACAAGTTCAAGACCCTTCAAAGCACTGGCCTGTGCAACTGCACAGGTCACGTGCCTGTGAAGCCAGCCCTGCACAGTGTATATATTCTGTTATGGAATTTCTAAGGTGAAGAATCTGGGAATTTTTACTTTTAAAAAGAACCTGTGGTGACTTAATCAGGATCCATACTTTGGAAACTGGTATAAATCCATCCATAAGGATCAGAGAAGCACCGAGAGGCACCTGCTAATAATAAAAACAAAGTCTAACTGGCATGGAAAAAATGTAATTAACAGAAGGGCACTTTTTAGTCTTAAATCCCCAGTGACATGAGATGAAAGAGTCAGATTATACATCAAAAGACAAGAGCTTGCACAGTTCCACAGGATGAAGGTCCCAGACCCAGGTTTACTACATGAGCATTGGTTATCAGGAGGGGTACTAGCTGCCAAGGGCGACACAAGGTCCTAGTTCTTATGCCTGGAATGAACAAATCAGGTCACTGGAACGGACAGTCAGAACAGGCAAAATGAATGAATGAATGAATTCAATGATTATTTCCTGAGGTTTTCCGATACAGAGCCCTTCTCCAAGGAGCTCATCATCCAGTGGGTGATGCAAACAAATAAACTGATACTGATAAATGTTCTAATGGAGTCATGTCTAGGATACCATGGGAGTAGAGTGGGAGTATAACAAAGCAAAATAGGATGGGGAAGGGAGAGAAGGCGGAGGGTCTTAAAGGAAGAGTAGGAGTTAGAGAAGGGAGGAAGGGGGAAGAGGAATTGCAATACAAAAATATTGAAGAACGAGTGGCCGGCCCAGTGGCGCAGTGGTTAAGTTCGCAAGTTCACTTCTCAGCGGCCCAGGGTTCGCTGGTTTGGATCCCAAGTGCGGACATGGCACCACTTGGCAAAAGCCATGCTGTGGTAGGCATCCCACGTACAAAGTAGAGGAAGATGGGCACGGATGTTAGCTCGGGGACAGTCCTCCTCAGCAAAAAGAGGAGGATTGGCAGCAGTTAGCTCATGGCTAATCTTCCTCAGAAAAAATACTGAAGAACAAAAGGGAAAGGTCGTGTTGCATTAAGGGAGAAAGGAGAAGCTCAGAACTCTGGATGGTGTTTGAGGTAGGATATCAAAGTCCTGTCAGCAAAACAGGGCGCCATGAAAAATGTTACCAAATTAGGGGTATCATCTAGGGAACAGCCCCATGGCATCTGCATGTGGAAAAAGATAAAATCCTGCTTAGCTTCTCTCCTCAAGCCCAGAAGCAAGTTCCTAGATTCTCTGGGAACCCATCATGGGGCCAAGACTCCAGGTGGGGAACCAGAGAGCCCACCTTCAGGGACTCCAAGGAAGACTTCAACAGTGGAATCAATCTGAACAAGCTGGGAAGGCTGAGAGTTCTTCCTTACAAATATCCCTTTGTCCCTCACATAGCTGAGCATTAACCCAAAGACTGACATCCATATTAGCATGTCACTTATGCAGGCCAAGAAGGGCAAGATTCTTGAATGCAGACTGCACCAGAAGCTGGAGTTCTGATGCCTGAAACAGTACAGATGTATCTCACTGGATAAAAACATAAAAAGACTTCTGTATTCTTCTCCAGAAAGCTCTGGTTGTCATGTAGGCAAGTTGCTGTGTCTTTCCATTTTTTTTTCCAGTTGCATACCTCTTTGTTGATGTCAATTATCATAAATTGCTTAAGAGATTACTTAATCCATTACTGGCACCCTAGAACATATTTGTTTTCAAAGACTTCAGGAGAAGTAGCCACAGGTTATTTTTACTGCAGAGTTATTTACACATAAATCATATTTACAGAGGATTATCCTATATCACCTATTTGAATTTGTTTCTTTACAAAACAAGATTCTCTCCAGGCTCCGAGCTTCTGCATAAATATCTTGTTCCTTTGCAGCCTCAGATTGTCAATGTTCCCCCTCTCTTTAGTTTCCCATTTTTTTCTCTAAGTGCATTGCCTTCACGTACACATGATTCGCTGACATTTCTTTGACAGATGAGAATGTTCCCATGGTCTTTCATTCCTATTGAATTTTCTTCCTTGTGGTGTTTTAAATTTGTACCATCACACAGTTTGCACTTATATTTTTGAGACTTTTTCTTAATATAGTATGTAGAAAGTTCTCTGATGGCATCATTGTGCACAAAACTACCTCTAGACCTCAGAGGAAGAAGAGTCCAACATTTGAAGCATGGTTAACAACAGCGGTTCAGGCTGGGAAAAGGACATAACTTGGTTAACTGATGCCATAATAAACCTGAGAATCATAGACACACATAAAGTCACCTCCCAGCCCTTCCCAACCCAAACTATGGCTATGACTAAAGAAAAGATGGAGAGAGTGGCTGTTTAGCCTTCCACGTAACTTTGGGCTTTGACGGGTTTTGTTATTTTCCTTTTGAAGACTGGCCTCAACATTTGGAAGGCTAGACTGTGATGTAACTTCATGGGAATAAAAATATATGCACACAATGTCCCGACCTGCGAAACAAAGGAGTACGTGGAAGGTACTAAAGTATGAAGCACTGAGAGATGTGGTTCTCGCTGTTCAGAGGAGAGGGACCTTGGTAATCTCACCTAGTCCTTGTGCCTACCCTCTTGTACAGAAACCTTTAGGAAGACACAGAGATAGGTAATGAGCCTATTATGCCTCTATACCTGGGTAGAGATTTGCCTGATGGGGAAAGAAGGAACTAGGACAATATGTAGTTTGTCTCACAGGTAAAGCTAGGCTATAGGGGCATTAAAATGAAGCAAAAGGATAGTGACAGGAGCAGAGGGGTGTCAGCAGAATGTTTCCACTTCAAATGATCGTACAGATCCTATAACTCAACCCCCATTTTGTTCTGTATATAAGGAAACTGAGACCCAGAGCAGCCAAGGTCAGAAAGTTCGCTATTAGTAGCAAGCTCCACATTGGTACTCCAATCTTCTGATTACTGTCTTCTCTACCATACTCCTGAGGTTGACCTGGACTCCTTCTGAAGAGTGGATCAGAGTGTTGAAAGCCTACAGCCAGGGAGGCCCCAGAATGGATGGGGAGTCTAGGGTAAAGAGGTGTATCAGAATCCAGAGTAAAAATACAATTCAAAGGAACAATCATGAGCAAGGATAACGAAGGATAGGAATGAATTAAAAGTAAGTTCAAATTTTCCAAACTAAAGGAAGTTCTGTTTCAGCCACTTAAATATTGTGTGAATTTCTGGGTCAAGAAGTTGAGTGGGGAATGGTCGACTCAATTCCTTGGAGCTTATTTTTCATATGGAAAATATAGGTAATAAGCCTTCCTATATCTTAGAGTTAAGATATAAAATAATTCATTTAACAAATATTTCTTTATCAGTTACTATAAATTAAACAGTGTGCTAGCTACTGGGGATATGCAATCAAGACATTAATCCTGTCCTCAACAGTTTTGTACTTTAGTACTACACACCTGAAAATGCTTTTTATACAGTAAGCCACCATATAAATTATTATAATATTATTATTGCAATTATCACTAGGAAAATAATGAAATAGTTGATACTATCAAAAACGTCAGGAATGCCCACTACTTAACCATGAGAGGTTGAGAGCTTTTTCTCTAAGATCAGGAACAAGACAAGGGTGCCCACTCCCACATTCCTATTCAGCACAGTACTGGAAGTCGTAGCCAGAAGAATCAAGCAAGAAAAAGAAATAAAAGTCATCAGAAGTGGAAAGGAAGAAGTAAAATTTTCTCTATTTGCAGATGACATGATTTTATACATGGAAAATCCTAAAGATTCTGCTAAAAGACTGTTAGATCTAATCAACAAGTTTGGTAAAGTTGCAAGATACAAAATTAACATACAAAAATTGTTAGCATTTCTATATACAAACAATGAATTATCTGAAAAAGAAATAAAGAAAATGATCCCATTTGCAATAGCATCAAAAACAATAAAATGCCTAGGAATAAATTTAAGCAAGGAGGTGAAAGATTTCTACACTGAAAACTACAAGACATTGATGACAGAAATCGAAGAAGACACAAATAAATGGAAAGGCATCCCATGTTGACAGATTAGAAGAATTAATATGGTTAAAATGTCCATATTACCCAAAGCTATCTAAAGATACAATGCAATCCCCATCAAAATTCCAACGGCATTTTATACAGAAGAAAAAAAATCCTAAAATTTATTTATAGCCACAAAAGAGCCCTAACAGCCAAAGTTACCCTGAGAAAGAAGAAAAAAGTGAGAGGCATCACACACACACATCCTGATTTCAAACTACGTTAAAAGCTAGAGTAATCAAAACAGTATGGTACTGGCATAAAAAGAGACATATAAATCAATGGAAGAGAGTCAAGAGCCCAGACATAAACCCATGCATATACAGTCAACTAATATTTGACACTGCAGCCGAGAATACTCAGTAAGAAAGAGACAGTGTCCTCAATAAATGGTGCTGGGAAAATTGGATATTCACAGGTAAAAGAATAAAAATAGACCACTAGCTTACATCACTCACAACAATTAACTCAAAATGGATTGAAGACTTAAACATAAGACAAGAAACCATAAAACTCCTAGAAGAAAACACAAGATAAAAAAGTTCTTTGACACGGGTCTTGGCAGTGATTTTTGCATATGACACCTAAGCACAAGTGGCAAAATCAAAAATAAACAAGCGGGACTACATCAAACTAAAATCTGCACAGCAAAAGAAATGATCAACAAAATGAAGAGACAACCTTAAGAATGAGAAAAAATATTTTCAAACCATATATCTGATAAGGGGTTAATATCTAAAACATATAAGGAACTCATACAACTCAATAGCAAAAGCACAAATAATCCAATTAAAAAATGAGCAAACAACCGGAATAGAAATTTTTCCAAAGACGATATAAGAATTGACAACACGTGTGTGAAAAGGTGCTCAACATCTCTAATCATAAGGAAACTGCAAATGAAAACCACAGTGAGATATCACCTCACACCTATTAGAATGGGTATCACCAAAAAGACAAGAGATGATAAATGCTGATGAGGATACGGAGAAAAGAGACTCTTGTGCCCTGTTGGTGGGAACGTAAACTGGTACAGCCACTATGAAAAACAGTATGGAGATTCCTCAAAAAATTAAAAATAGAACTACCATATGATCCAGCAATTCCACCTCCAATAATATATCCGAAGGAAACAAAATCAGTCTCTCAAAGAGATATCTGCACCCCCATGTTCATAGCAGCATTATTTATAAGAGCCAAGACATGGAAACAACCTAATTGTCCTTTGCTGGATGAATGGATATAGAAGTTGTGGTTCGTATGTACAATGGAATATTATTCAGACATAAAAAAGAAGGAAATCCTGCCATTTGCGACAATATGGATGGACCTCGAGGCTATTATGCTAAGTGAAATAAGTCAGATAGAGAAAGACAAATACTGTATGATCTCACTTAAGTGTAAAATCTAAAATAAATGAATAAATAAAACAAATATACAGAAAAAAAGATCATATTTGTGGTTACTAGAGACAGGGAGAATTTGATAAAGGTGGTCAAAAGGTACAAATTCCCCATTGTAAGATCTAGGGACGTAGTGTACGGCATGATGACTACAGCTAACACTGTTGTATGATATGTTTGAAAGTCGTTAAGAAAGCAAATCCTAAGAGATCTCATTACAAGGAAAAAAATTTTTTTTTCTTTTTTTTGTACCTTTACGAGATGATGGATGTTAACTAAACTTATTGTGGTAATCATTTTGCAATATATGTAAATCAAATCATTATGCAGTATACCTTAAACTTATGCAGTGCTGTGTGTCAATTGTATCTCAATTTAAAAAAAAGAAAATTAAAATGTTTATACCTCTGTAAATACAAAAAAATAAAAAATAAGTAGCAAAAAAAATGTTAGGGAAAAAACTTATCTTAGGGGAGAGAGGGGCGTTGCTGGTAGAAAGAGTAGACGGAAAATTTGGTTCCCAAAATGTTAAACTACAAGTGACAAGGAGGCTTACAACTGGAAATACGGAATATAATAGACGCTCAGCAAGTAATTTTAAGTGAATGAATAAAATTAATTTATCAAATTGTTCAGGGAAATATCCGAGATGAATCAGGATATGCAGAGTTGTAGCCTGAGGAAGAAAACAGAATTAGAAACGTAGGTTTTTGGAGTCACAATGAAAAGTGACCTTTATTTAATGCTTTTTATCTATCAAGGTTGTTCTAAGTGCTTTACATGAATTAACTCATTTAATCCCAACCAGAATGTTCTCCTTGTTTCTACCTTGCAGGTGAGACCTGAAACGGAGAGGATAAGAACTCGCTCACCATCACACATGGCAGAGTCAGGATTGGAACCTTGGCAGTTGGTCTCCTAAGTTCAAGAGCTTAACTGCATGCAGTGTTTTGCTTTCCTGTTCTTGCAACAAGAAATGATAAATGACTAAGATCAGATGACTTCTTTAGAGTAAGAGAATGTGAATAAAAATTGTCAGAAGCCCATGCAGATTCATGGCTATGAGCGGGAAATAGGGCTGGAATGTGAAGCCAGGATGGCTTATCAGTTAGAGGCTAACAGAATCCACTCTACATGAGTCAAACATAAGGAAATTAATACAGGAAACTGGTTACACAGGTAATGGAGAGCTGAGAATCCCAACAGGGTACACTGAGACAACTCAGGGATTAGCAACATCAAAAATCTGGCACCACCCCTAAAGTGGAAGAACTAAGAGACAAAGCAGTGTTTTAGCTTTGGTTCCCTGCTCTCCACCCTGCCTCCCACTGCTAATCATGGCCTGAGACTGGAGCTTATGTGCAAGTAGTTAATTTAGGAGGTAATTCCAAGAAGCTAGAGTGAGGTATTAGGGAGAATGAGGGCAAGAGAAAAATCCAGATAAGGGTGCATTGTTAAGGTCACTGCAGTGGGCAACTGAATCCCATCCAGGATCTTCTGAGGGGCATGTAGAAGACTCTCAGACTTTCCCACCTAAAGACTGAGTGAGAGAAGTATTTGTTCATCAGCTTCCACCTCTCATTTGTTGAGGCTCACCTTCTGGGGGTTGATTTCCTATACCTCCTGGCCATATATCCTTGTTTGCCAGGCAGGTTTTCAAAAGCATTTACGGTATAGTAGAAACCCCAGGACAGAAAGTGGAAGGTGTATTAGCGCTTGAGGTGAGACCCTGTAAGTTTGAAGTGAGTGGAAACTATCCAGAGTTGTCCACCACAACCGTGCTGAAATCAGAGGTAAGGCTGAAGAGACGCAAGTTAGGGCACTAGTGGGGCCTAATACAGGATATGCTGTCAGATCCCAGGGGTCAAGATCACCCAGTAAAAGCTGGAATTAGAGTGGGAGCTATGGAGGAGATGCATCTGCTGCTGGAGATGCAACCCAAGGCAGAAGGAGAGAGATAAATATCTTTGCTTCTCCCTTCCTTCTGCCCTCCAACCTCCCATTGGTCAAAGCCAGCCAGAAGCCAGCTGACATGGGAATCTGGCAAACATCACCAGCAAATATGCTCTCCCACTCTGTGGTTTACCTTTTCACTCTCCTAATGGTGCCTTTTGATGAAAAGGCATTCTTTATTTTAATGTAGTCCAATTAATCACTTTTCCTTCATGGTTAGTGCTTCGGGTGTTCTGTTCACAAAATCTTTCCCTTTCACCACAGTCATGAAGATGTTCTCCCACGTGATCTTCTAGAAGTTTCATCATTTTGTCTTACCTGTTTACATCTACAACTCACCTGGACTTTATGTTTGAGTAAGGTTTGGGGTCAAGATCAAGTTTCATTTTTTTCCATTTGGATATTTGGTTGGTCCAGGATAATTTATTAGGGGGAAAAATCTTTTCCCACCGTTTTTCAATGTCACATTGTCATAAATCAAGTGTCCATACATTGTGGGTCTGATTCTGGTCTATTTTGTTTCATTTATTTATATCCCTATCCTTGTGCCAATACCACAATGTCTTTACTTTCACTTTAAACTAAGTCTTTAAAACCAGTAATCTTCCAACTTTCTTCTTTAAAATTTTCTTAGCTATTCTTGGGCTTTCACATTTCCATATAAATTTTGGAATTGATTTTTCAATTTCCACAAAACAAACTATTGGAATTTTCATTGGTATTCCATTCAACTTGTAAGGTAATTTGGGAAGAAGTGATAAAAGCTTTATATCCGGTATATGTAATATTTAAGTACATATAGATCCTAAAAAGCAATAAGAAAACATTAAAGAATCCAAAAGAAAAATCAGCAGGAAGCCTGAGCAAATGCTTCACAAAAGGGGATATCCAAATTACAAAGAAACATGTGAAGATGTTTCAAACTTGTTAGTGATCAGGGAAGTCCGATTTAAAACCACAATGTCTCAATCCATTCAGGCTGCTATAACAAAATACCACAGATGGGGTAACTCACAAAAACAGAAATTTATTTCTCACAGTTCTGGAGGCTGGAAGTCCGAGATGAGGGTGCCAGCACAGTTGAGTCAGGGCCCTCTTTCAGGTCGCAGATTTTTCACGGTGTCCTCATGTAGTGGAAGGGTCTAGAGCGCTCTCTAGGGTCTCCTTTGTAAGAGCACTAATCCCATTCATGAGGGCTCTGCCCTCATGATCTAAACTCCTCCCAAAGGCCCCACCTCCTTACCATCACCTTGGAGATTAGGATTTCAACCCATGAATTTGGGAGGGACACAGACATTCAATCTATAGCATACAATGAAATATCACTAGACAAATTGCCAGAATAGTTAAAACTTAAAAAGCAGACAATGCCCAATGTTGGTGAGGTGGAGCCTCTGGAATTCCCATGCTTTGCTAATGAAGGGGTAAAACAGCATATATCCACTTTGAAAAAGTATGTGGTAGTTTCTATTAGCACTAAATATATATATATCCTATGACCCAGCAATTTTATTTCTAGGTATATACCCAAAATACATACATATTTTCACCAAAAGATGTGTATAATAATGTTCATAAAAGCAATACTCGTAAGAGCCAAATAGTGGAAACTTTCCATATGTCCACTAACAGTACAAGGGATAAATTGTGCTATAGTCACACATTAGAATGCTACAACAAGAACGAATAAATTACTACCATATGGAACAACGTGAATGAATCTCACAAACATAATGTTGAGGAAAAGAAAACACAAAACAATACAAACTGCTTGATTCTATTTTATTGCACTTTATATAAAGTTCAAAAACAGGCATAACCACCCTATAATGTTTGAAGTCAGGATAGTGATAAGTTTCAGAGAGAAGGGAAAGAGTAGTAATTGGGAGGAGGCATAAGGAATGCTTCTGGGGTCCTGGGAATGCCCCATTTCTTAACCTAAGTGGTGACGACATGGATATGTTTACTTTCTGATAATGCATAATATACTTATGATTTGTGTATGTGTATGTATTTGTGTATGTGTATGATCTGTATGCATATAATACTTCCATTTTAAAACCTTATTTAGAAAAAGATAATGTATGTAAAGCACTAGATACAGTGATTGACACGTGTTAGGCTCTCAATAAATATTAGCTATAATGAACCAAATGATGGAAGCTGGACAATACGCATTTGTAGTATTTTGAATCATCTGCTCATTCCCTTATCAATACCCTGCAGCCAAGGCTGGAGCAGCGAACATGTGTAGTGGGAGGGATCCAAGGGGAAGATTGTTATAGCAATCACGCCATTTGGAACAGGGGGAAAGTGTCCATTCCCGTAGTCTGTTTCCCTGAAGCTGTAGTGGACCTTCTGTCACTTCCTTGTCGTATGTAGAGAGGGAATTGTGCCTTAGATAGTTCTTTAATATTTTGTCTTTGGGGAAACACATATCCTTACAAATAGGCTTTTCTTTTTCTCTAATTCACACTAATTAACACTTACCACCCTATGTATAATTAAGACCCATCTAATTACAAATGTTACAAGGAGTCCTGCCCCGTGAACAGGCCTCTTTTACTTTCTGACAAAGTAGAGGATTTCCACACACTCTATCTCTATATATCCTGCTTTGCATTGAGTTTCGCCTCACATATCTTTACCTCCTGATTTCAGAATTCCTTAGGTTACAACTCTCACCTGATTTAATCTTTAGGGTTGTTGGCAGTTGTCTTTAGGTTGTCAACAGAACCCTCGGGAGACCTTCCCTCTGGACCACATCTATGCATTTCGTTACAGTGTCTTCTTGGACAATGAGCACAGCTTTGCCTCCCTGGTTACACTTCCTCCCTTCCTTACATGGGGAGATTTTACAGTCCAGCCAGCACACCTGCTTCACTTCACCAAACACACTCCTTACTTGAGGGCGCACTTGAGCCACATTTCTAATTTGTATGTCCCTTTTAGCCCTAAATGAAAGGTTCCTGCCAAGCTGCAGGCTCCATGCTCTCTGGGTAGTACTTCTCCAGTTGAATATTTACACCCCCTATTTCACCAGAACAGAAAAGTTCTCCCTTGAGAAGAGCTGTACCTCTAGCTCTGTGCCTTAGTAAACAATCAATTCATATTTGTTTTTGAATTAACACCCTATGGTTGGGACGGCAGATGTCTTACGCATAGTATCACTGCACTGTTTCACTTTGCTGGAGACAGAGTGGACAATAAGCCGAGCTGGCAGCTTGCACAAGGACAAGACAAGAAGAAAGATGGCTGCTAACCCAGTGTCCTGGTTCATAAGACCAGCAAGAGAATAGTAAAATCAATGTTGGAGAGTGTGAGAGCAAGCCATTGTGTCTACAATGGGCAGATCAAAACTAGTGATGTCTAAAGCAAGAATTAAGAGGATGGGTGCAGAGTTGAAGAGTTCCTAGCACAGGGCAAACGTTTATCACAGGAGTGAATGAGTGAATGAATTCGAGAAGTGGGAGTTCGTGGGAGCTAAGGAAATTAAAAACCAAGGGCACAAATTATAGTAGGCGATTGTAGACCACTATTGTGTGATGCAGACTATTACATCTCATTGCACAATATGTTACTATTACCCTACAACACAAGCATAAAAATAGTATTGTGCTATGAGGTATAGTCACAAAACTCTATCTTCTTTATATCCTGAAATCTGGATTCTTCTCCAACCATTCCCCTGAAACTACAGTCACAAAATCTGGCTAAACACAAACCTAATGGCCATGGAGAGTATAGCAATCTGCTCTCCTACAGCAATAAATGAGTGTCTCCCTCCCACACGCTTGCCAACACACTGTTTTCAAACTTTTTGATCTTTGTCAATCTGATTGATGAAAATTAGCATCTCAGTGAAATTTTAATTTGCATTTTTCTAATTATAAAGGAGGTTGCACATCTTTTCCTGAGTATGAGCTGCTTGTACGTCCTTTCCCCTCAACTGTTTATTCATGCCTTTTGCCTATGTTTCCAGTAGTCTGTTCCCAAACAACCTGTAAAAGCCACTTACATTGTACAGAACTCAGTCCTTTGTGATATGATTTGTAAAGATTTTTCCTAGGTAATTTGTCTTTTGACTTTGCTTTTGTCATAAAGGATTTTTAATATCGTTGAATTTATCAATATTTTCATGACCGCTATATTTTATGGCATGCTTAGACAGGCCTACTTCTAACCAAAATTATTTTTAAAAACTTCCTTGATTTTCCTAATCATTTATGGCTCCTTTTTTGCAGTTAAATCTTTAATCCCTTGGAATCCATTTGAGTCTGGGATGTTAGGTATGCATGATGCAACATTTTTTTTCTAGATGACTCAGTACCATGTACTGAATACTCTTCCTTTTCATTACTGTTTTTTCAATGATCCCTTTATCAGAGCCTAAATTCCCATATGCATATGGGTCCATATTTGGACTTTCTATTCTGATACATTGGTTTGGCTATTTATATGCTAGTAAAAAGCTATTTTAATTTGTATCACTTTATGTTTAATGGTAGAAATTTTCCTGGCTATTCTTGCCTTTTAGTTTTTCTATGTGAACTCTAGAATCAGCTTGCCTTATTGCAAAAAAAAAGTCCTGTTGGTGATTTAATAAAACAACACTAAATTCATGGCTTAACTTGGATAACCCTGTCCAAGAACATGACACACTTCTCCGTTTAATCAAATATGCCTTTGTGTCCCTCAGGGCATTATAATGTTTTCTTCAACTTGATCTTGCACATTCCTTTAGATTATTCTTAGCAATTTTACCTATTGTTGATGTTACTATGATAATTGCGTTCTTTGCCATCATATCCTCTAATCGGTTGTAATTTGTGTATATGAAGGCTATTGCTCTCTTTATGTGGATTTTATATCCAGCCATTTTTCTAAATTCTCTTATCATTTGAATAAATTTTCAGTTGAGTCTTTGGGTTTTCCAAAAGAACAATCCAAATTCTCTCCCTCCCTCCCCCTCTCTCATAATTATATTGGCTAGTATCTCTAAATGACGTTCCAAAATTTTCATGATGGTGAACATCCTCTAGGTATGTTTTTGCTATTAATCTCTTAATTTGATAAATTTTACTGTTTCCTCTTTCTGAATGATTTGTAATGGTCAGAATAAACCCCACATGGTCTTTATATGTTATGATTTTAAAGTGCTACTAGCTTCTGTTTACTAATTTTATTTAGGGTATTTGCATCAATTTTTATAAATGTGATTGATCTATGAGTTTTTTTATGTTCAATCTTTATTAGACATCAATTCTATGCTTATTTCATAAAAGAATGTGGAAGCTTTCCTTCTTTTATATGCTCTAGAACTGCACTGTCCAATATAGTAGCCAATAACAACACGTGGCTATTTAAATTTAACTCAATTAAAATTACGTTAAATTAAAATTCAGTCCTCAGTAGAAGTAGCTGCATTCAAGTGCTCAATAGTCACGAGTGCCTGCCTACCATACTGGTCAGCACAGTTAGAACGTTTCATCATCACAGAAAGTCCCAGTGGACAGCAATGCTATAGAAGAATTGAAAAGACAATCAAATTATCTGTTCTTTCAAGGAATAGGTCCTGAAAAAAAAATGTCTGATGGAAATTGGTGTTCTGATTTTTCTAGTTTTTATGGCATTAGTTGTGATAATTTATGTATTCCTAGACAATTATTCAGTTCTTCAGTGTTTTCAAATTTATTTGAATAGAGTTCAAAAATTAGTCTGTTATGGTTCTTCTAATTTTCTTTTAATCTGAAGTCATTTCCTCAATCATCTTCTACTACATGAGGAATTTCTGCCACCTTCCTGTGTTCTTGATTAGATTAGGTGATGGTCAACACTAGCCCCCGGTTATTCAAACGCTAATCTAGGCGTTGCTGTGAAGGTGTCTTATAGATGTGATTAAAGTCTATAATTAATGTACTTTAAGTAAAGAAGATTTTCCTACATAATCTGAGTGGGCATGACTCAATCAAGTGAAAGGCCTTAAGAGCAGAACAGAGGCTTCCCAGAAGGAATTCTGCAATGCACAGTAGTTCCAGCTTGTGCTAGAGCTCCATCCTGCCCTTCCCGATGGCCTGCCCCACGGATTTCAGAGTTTTTTAGGCAGGCCCCAAAATCATGTAAGCCATTAGTGGAAACCTGACTTATGTAGATCAGCTATTGGTTTTCCTGTTTTATTAATTTTTCAAAGGGACAGCTTTCATTAGCTTAATAGTTTTTCTCTATCATTTTCTTGTTTCCTAAATCATTAATCTTTGCATTGATCCTTCTTAATTCCTTCATTCTACTTTCCGTAGGATCATTTTATTGGGCTTTTTTAAAAAACTTCTTGAGATATATGGTTAATATATTTATTTTCATTCTTTCTTGCTTATAATACAAATTTTGAAATGATTAATATTTCCCTGAGCACAGCATCAGAAGTATTCCACAAGTTATTATAATGGAGTTCTAACATTATTATTAAATTTCTAAATATTCCACAATTTTAAGTTTGGATATTTTTCTCTGAGTTATCTAATAGTGTAGTTTGAGAATGTTTTAAGAGATACGCTGTTCCTTCCTCCCAAAATTTGATGATTATTTCCTTAGTTTTTTCATTATTTAGTATCTTCTTTTATTGACTTATGATTGGAAAATGTTTTTCTAGTCCCTTTATATTTTTTTAAATTTATTATTATTTTGTTTGTGGACTAACGTGTGGCCAAATTTTGTGACTATCCCATGGGAACTTGAAAGAAAAACACACTCTGTTTTCAGGCAATAGAGTTTTGTATATATCAATTTAATCTTATTTTTGAGATTGAAAGTTTCTGTATACTTATCTTAGTCCACTTGATTATGAACTGAGAAATGTGATTTAAAGACTCCCACTATTAATATGTATCTATTTCTTCTCATATCCTCCATAATTTTTCATTTAGGAATGTTCATGCTATGTTAGTTGATGAAAAGGTATCTGTAAATATTTTTTGTTCATTATGAATTGCACCCTCAAGTATTACACTTAAGGCACTATTTTTTGTCCTTGTTTAGTGCATTTGGCCCTGAATTCAACCATGTCCAATATTCTTTTTGTTTGAATTTGCCTAACGTAACTGCCCTTACATTCATTCTCAACCTTTCTGAATCACTTTGATTTAGAATTGAGTGTTGCCTTGTGAGTTAATCTGACTCTTTTCTTTTCAATAAATGTCTGGCCTATTTTTGTTTCTTGACATAATAATTTGAGTTTTTATTCTGCCATTATATTATATATTAACATATGTGCTGCCAAAGTAAGCACTATTATATATTAAAATCTAGGGGTTTTCCCCAATATATAGTCTATGTTTTCATTTCCTTGTTGTGGACATATTTTTCTTGTGATAATTTGAATATGTTGGGTTTTTTTGTTCCAGTGGTTCTTCCTTTATACAATACCCTTAAAATTCTATTTTCTTAGAGCATATCTAATAGTTATCTATCACAAATCATGAAATAGTTTATTTCCTCTTCATCCTTTTTACTTCCTTCTCCTCCACTATCCAGTTTGTTTATTGCATTATATTTGTATACTCTTAAGTATACTTATACCTATAATATTTGTTATTGGTGTTATATATTACATCTTTTGATCTCCAGCCACAAAAGATGAGGAAATCAGTATAACTATACTACCTCCTACTTTCTTTCTACTTTTTTCTCCCTATTGTAATATATATAAGTGTATGTAATTATGTCACTTTTATATTGTTGGAGCACATAACATTTACAATCTCCTCTGGTCCCTTAACTGTCACAGTCATTAAATTATAAGTGTACAATTAAACAGGTTATTCTTGCCATTGTCCTTGTTCTACATTTTCTTGTTATTACTTAGTTAGCTAAAGTTTACCCACCAGGAGATTTTTGAAGGAGGTCTCATGAAAACATTTTTTTGAGTTTTTGCACATTAAAAATATAAAAGCAAGGGGCCAGCCCCATGGTGAAGTGGTTAAAGTTCCATGTGCTCCACTTTGGTGGCCCGGGTTCACAGGTTTGGATCCTAAGTGCAGACCTACTCCACCGATCAGCCATGCTGCGGAGGCATCCCACATATAAAGTAGAAGAAGATTGGCACAGATGTTAGCTCAGGGCGAATCTCCCTCATGCAAAAAAAATAATGATACATATATATAAAAAAGCAAAGTACAAAAATATTTTTCTTTTGCCTTTGTATTTAAACAATAATTTGTATGGAGGCCATTTTTTGGATCATGTTTTCTTTTCTTAAAGAATTTTGCAGGCAGGACTCTGCATCTTTCATCATTGTATGTGGCTCTAGAGAAATCTGATGTTGGCCTCACTTATCTTTCTGTCTTTTCACTTGTTTTCAAAATATCTTCATTTATTATTTCTATTTTCTTCTTCAGGGATTCCAATTATGTGTATTTTGGATCTCCTTTGCCTATTTCCACACATATCATTTTTCCTCTCCCTAACTAATGTTTGACTATGTATTTCCATCTCATTTTGATTTTTTTCCTTATTTCTCTACTTGTTATCCTTTTTCAAGTCCTGAGCAGGGTCCTCAGCTCTGTCTATTCTCCCTTGCTTTCCGTTAAATTTTGCTTTCATTGATGTAATAATTGTACACGTTTTCTTTTGCTTCATTCCTCTCTCCTCATGCTTATGTTTTGTCTTTCCCTGAGCTTTTATATCTGCTGTGGGGTTTTGTTTTGTTTTATGGAAGCAATTTCATTATATTTTTAAATTGGGAATAATGCCCATTTCTTCTATAAACAGGTTTTCCTGGGATCTGTTCTTCATATTCCAATTATTTTGCCTATCTCTTTTCTCCTATTTTCTTACTGTATAGTAGTATAGACCCTGTGATGGTTCCTTTTATATCTACTCATCTTTGACTGCAGCATTTTTCCTGAACTTGGATTCTGTTCCAAGCTACCTAAAGTTTTCTTTATGATCCTTGACTTTGCATCATACTGCTTATTCATTCCTTCTCCCAACCAATTAAGACAGGCAGCTGTAGAATTCTTCACAGTAAAAACTCTGCCCCCTTCCTGACTCATATACCACTGAGAAAGGCTGTTTCCATATATGGTTTGCTACATGATTTCTCACTGAACTCTACTTCCTCAGCTTCTGGAAACAAACTGGGTCCAGCAAAGCTCCTCCTAGCAGTCTGTATACTATATTTACCATCATTGAAAATGAAGAATTTAGTTTTTACCTCAATGTGTACTCTCAACTTTGTGAAGTGCTCTTTGCTGGCAAACTCTCCCTGCTTCCTTCTGTATACACCCCTGCATGATTTTCTCTGCTTTTAGAAACCATTCTACTCACTTTGTGATTTGATATTTTTAGCTGTTTCCTAATTTCTCCAAATATATAAAATTGCATTTGTATTTTGATTCTCATTCCCCTCTTGGCTTTTACATCATTTCCAAGAAGGGAAAGAAAAGGTCAACATTATGCTACCAACTTAAACTGGAAATCTCTTTACTGATTTCAAATATACTGACTCAGCATCTAGTCAACAAAGAATTGACAGAAGAAACATTTCCAAGACACCAAAGTATCACAAAAGGCAATCATTTTAATGCTAATGTCTTTGCTTGGGAGTTATCAGATCACACGGATCGTGTAAATTCAGACTGCAGATCACTACAATGTGCAGACCTGGGATGTCCATTTTTAGAGATGCATTTTTTTTCACCTACAGCCTATATATATCTTTTTTCTTGTCATTTCTTTGTTTTGGTGATGAGTAAGTTTCCTCCTAGCTCTCCTTTCGCTGAACATGCAGTCCACCAAGGGTCTCAGCTTTATTTATACATAAGCCTCAGTCCCACCTCTTCACTTCACAAAGCACATTTTCCTTTACCTATATGGATGTTAAAACACGATCCAATCTCAGAGTTCTCACTACTTCAAGCTCAGGAACTAGGCAAGGATCTCTGGTCCTAGATAGTGCACTCAGGCAAGAAAAAAAATCAAAGGTATCCAGATGAATTAACCAAAGAACTTCCTATAGAACAGCTCAAAAGTAATGATTCTTCTCCTACCCTTATAATTCACAGCTGTCAAGATGATTGGCATTCACCATGGGGATAAAATCCTGAGATCTGCTCTCCAACCGGGTGAAGGATCTGCATAGAGAAGACTCCTATCTCAGGTCTTTGGGTCAGAAGAAAAGCAGAGGATGGCCTGGCATAACTCCAGACCTCCACAATAGGCAAGATATTTTTTACAGGACAGCCAGCCACAACCAGTACTGAAACAGACTGATATTTTTCATCACCAACGTAAAGATTTCCTCACTTGGTCAGCATTGTGGATCCTCACTTGTCTTCGCCCTGACCATGTACATTACAAGGAATCTTACCTCTCAGACATAAGACCCCCCATTTCGAGGGATCACCTTGGGGAAAGGCACTTCAGAGGGAATTCAGGCCAGAAAACTCTGCCAGGCGTACAGGTGATGAGGAAAAATAATTTCAAAGCTAGAATACTACATCCAACCAAATTATCAATCAGATATGAGAGCAAGGCCAAGACTTTTTTGAACATGCAAAGATGTAGAACATTTACTGCTTGCATACCATTTCTTTAAAACAAAACTTATTCTACATTGTTTTTCAGCAAAACAAAAAAAGTTTCAAGAAATCATAATATACTTCTACTTTCCAGTAGCAGCAGGCAAAATTATTCAGAAAACAGCTGAAACACTAGATAAAACCTTCTTAAAAATCTTTTTATCTAGGAGCTGGCTCCGTGGCCAAGTGGTTGGGTTCGCGGGCTCCGCTGCAGGCGGCCCAGTGTTTTGTTGGTTTGAGTCCTGGGTACGGACATGGCACTCCTCATCCAGAGTCCCACATGCCACAACTAGAAGGACCCACAACGAAGAACATACAACTATGTATTGGGGGGCTTTGGGGAGAAAAAGGAAAAAAATAAAAATCTTTGGGAAAAAAAAATCCCTGACTTTAAAAAGAAAAAAAATCTTTTTATCTAAATTTAAAAGAAAAGAATAAGCAAGGTAATAAAGAAATGCAAAGCCAAACCAAAGGTAAAAATAGAAAGCCAAGCAGATAAGTGGAATCTGCTTTGGCTCTAAGGGTATTTGCCAATTCTAGCCAATTTGGACTTTCTTTTTAGTGGTCTTGAAGGGCAAGAAAAGCAAAATCAACACCAAGGACCTGCACAAGATGGAGGATCTAATAGAAGCCTCATCCTACAGTTAGCTGAGACCCTAATGGGTTGTATCCCTAGGATAAGGGTGAACCAGAAGTGAATGGACACTTGCACAGCCTTACTATGTGGGTTTGCATCACTGCATGCCTAGGAATCTCAAGCCTTGAACTTGGACTAAAATGATCCTAGATCAGCAGTCCCCCAGGCACCTGGCAAAAGCAAATGCAACTTCTCTCTGGAGGAAGAGATATTCATTCTATATATCAAATAATTCTCACAAATAATTTTTTTATTTACAGTGAGAACACAGTCAAATAAATCAGGCAGGTGAGGAAATACACCTGTATGAGCAAGAACTAGAAAAGCAATAAACGCCAGTTTCCTGTATGAGCAAGAACTAGAAAAGCAATAAACGCCAGAAAGTTATCCCCAAAGCTTCATATATTGACATTATCAGACACAAATTATAAAGTTGCTATGTTAAAAGAAATTTAAAAACAAACTTGAAAATATCTGCTTTGAGAACAGGAACCTGAAATTATGTATTTGAAAAAGAACCAAATGGAAATTCTAGAACTGAAAAATTAAATAACTGAAATTAAGAATATAACCGATATGTTTAACAAATAGATAAATCTATAAGTCATAAGAAATAACCAGAATGCAGCAGAGACTAATTAAAAAGATAGAAAACATTAAAAGAGAGAGAGAGAAAATAGAGTGAGGCATTAAACCTATATTTAATCAGACACCCAGGAGAAATACAGAGGCAATAGAGCAAAGACAATATTTGAAAGGGTAATGGCTGAGAGTTTTCCAGAACCAAAGAAAGACATCAATCCAAATATTTAAGAAGACCAAAGCTCTCTAGCAGAATAAAAAGAAGCCCACAGTTAGATACAACCATTGCGTAACTGCAGAAAATAAATGACAAATAAAGTCCCAAAGAGAGCCAGATCCCCTGCTCCACAAAAAAAGCAGTATCTTTTAAATACTTTTAAAGGAAACTTTTAAAAAAGCAATGAAATTGAGAGGTGCTTTCATAATAGCAACTGCCAATCTAAAGTTCTATACCCAGTGAAAACTCCCAAGAATGAAGGAAAGATATTATTAGTAATAAGAAAAATGTGAGATGCCACTGTGTATTTACAAAACTGACAAAACCCAAAAACTCTGATAATGCCAAATATTAGCAAACATGTGAAATAATCTGAGTTCTCAGAAACATTTTACTAGTGAGGATGTAAATTAATATCACCACCTTGTAAAATAGTTTGCCATTTTCTAGCAAATTTGAGATATGCATTTATTATGAACCAGCAGTTCCACTCTTATGTATATGATATCAAAAAATTCTCTACCTATTATGATATAATAAAGAATATCTTATCTTTGTCCCTGGTTCCAGGCACAGAGGTTCAGAAGTCCTTGAATTTCCTGAGACAAGAGTATCTTTGTTATTCTAATGAGGTGACTCACTGTGGGCCCCTGGATAACTTCAAGATGGAGGCTGGTCATCAGAAAGACTAAGCACATCATCAAAGAGTTGGAAGTTTTAGCCTCCTGACCTTTAAGTAGAGGAGAGAGGCTGGAGATTGAGTTCAATGGCTTAATCAATTATACATAAGTAATGAAAAACCAATAAAAAAAACTCTGGGTACTGAGGCAAAATGGTGCTTTCTGGTTAATGAACATATTGATATGCTGGGAAAATGATGAACCAAGATTCCACAAGGAGAAGGCTTGGAAGCTCTGCATGGCTCCCTGACCCATACCTTGCCCTATGCATCTCTTTGGCTGTTTCTATCCGTATTCTTTATAATAAAACTATAATAATAATGATAGTGCTTTCAGTGAGTCCTATGAGTCATTCTATCAAATTATCAAATCTGAGAGGGCCATGAGAACTTCCGAATTTACATCCAGTCAGGCAGAAAGATAGGTGGCCCCCAAGACTTACAGTTAGCAACTAAAGTTGGACTAGTCTGGTGAAGGACTGAGCCCTTTGTGGGATCTGAAGTTAACTGTAGGTAGTTAGTGTCAGAATTCTATTGCATTCCACCTCAGTTAGGACAGAAACAAAGCATTTCAAATTTCTAGCTACCTGCACAAAAGTGTGGGTGGTCCCTGTGACTTGCCCCTTGTATTTGAAGTGGGAGCATCTTTATGAAAGGTTTTGCCTTTAATTTGTGGGATCTGCATGAGCTCTGGATAGTTAGTGTCAAAATTGTATTTAATTGTAGGACATCCAGTTCGTTTCAGAGAACTGATGTCAGAACATCCCTGTATACTAGGAAACACGTAAAAGTGTGTTCAGAGCAGCACTGTTTAGAGTGTCCCCAAACGAGAAATGACTCAAATACCTATCAACAATATAACTGATAAATAAATTGTGGAATATATATATGGATTACATATATACACTACAAAAAAATGGATGAATATTTAAAGACGTGATGTTGAGCAAAATAAGCCAGGCACAGAATAAAATATACCATGTAATTTCACTCATAAAACTTTACAAACAGGCAAAGCTAAATTAACTCTATTGTTTGTGATCCACACAGAGATAGTAAAACTATAAAGTGAAGCAGGGAAATGATTACCATACAAATTAGGAGAGTGGTTTTTTCCATAGGGAAGGGACAATGTGTGATAGTCAAAGGACACATGGCAGATTTTTTGGAGTGCTAGAAATATTCTATTTGTTGACCTGGGTAATGGTTTTCACTTTATTAAACTAATACATATTTTATGCATGAATGAATGCTATATTTCATAATTTTAGAAAGTTTTAAAAAGTAGAAGTAGTGATTAGAAAAGAAACCTATGAAACCCATAGGCAGGTTAAATAATTGTTGAGAATGTAGCAGTGAACTGTGTATTCATTAAATAAAAAAGGATTCCATTAAAAAGTAGAAGCTTAATGTAAAATAAATAATGCAGAACTTAAATTAGTTAAAAAATGGAAGTTGACAGGAGGATGTAAAAGGATGTTTTTTTAAAAGACGCTTGGATACAGAAAATTATACAAATAGGTAATTTCTTGACATGTATAAAAATGTAGGTTTAGGGGCCGGCCTGGTGGTGTAGTGGTTAAGTTTGCACATTCTGCTTTAGCGGTCCAGGGTTTACAGGTTCAGATCCCAGGCACAGACCTACACACTGCTCATCAAGCCACGCTGTGGCAGTGTCCCACATACAAAGTGGAGGAAGATTGGCACAGATGTTAGCTCAGTGGCAATCTTCCTCAAGCAAAAAGAGGAAGATTGGCAACAAATGTTAGCTCAGGGCCAATCTTCCTCACACAAAAAAAAATGTAGGTTTAGATTATTTGTTAAAATAACACCTTGCAGAATAGAAACATGAGGTTTGACTTCTGGACTAGAGCATTAATTCTTTCTCTTTTTTTTTAAGATTTTATTTTTCCTTTTTCTCCCCAAAGCTTCCTGGTACATAGTGTATATTTTTAGTTGTGCATCCTTCTAGTTGTGGCATGTGGGATGCCACCTCAGCATGGCTTGATGAGTGGTGCCATGTCCACGCCCAGGATCTGAACCAGTGAAACCATGGGCCACTGAAGTGGAGCATGCGAACTTAACCACTCGGCCATGGGGCCAGCCCCTAGAGCATTAATTCTTAATGTTTAATCTTAAGATCATCAGCTACAGACAACTTGTGATATACATTTAAAATGCAGATTCCTAGGCAACATACCCTCACATGTATAGAATAAGGATCTCTGAAGGAAGGGTCCAGGCATCTGCATTTTAGAAGTACTCTGGATGATTTTAAATATGCATATTAGCATTACAGAACCACCATACTAAAGAGGAAATGGTAGGCAAGAAGAAAGCAAACTGAAACAAAAGAAAAACCCTTGATAAAGCCAACAAAAAGGAGGACTGTACAACAGTTACAAGAAAGCATAGCAAATACTAAATATAAAATAGGGTGGTGAGACTAAATACAAATATATCAGTAATTACAATAAATGTGAATGAGTTAAATTTCCCTAGAAAAAGATTCAGTCTCTAAAATTTTATTTTTTAATAAAATTTAGTCCAGATATATGCTATTTCAAAAGATAGCCTTAAAAGATCTGAACAGAGATTTCTCCAAAGAAAATATACAGATAGCCAACAGGCATATGAAAAGATGCTCAACATCATTAGCTATCAGGGAAATGCAAATCAAAACTACAATGAGGTATCACCTCACTCCAGTCAGAATGGCTATAATTAACAAGACAGGAAACAACAAATGTTGGAGAGGATGTGGAGAGAAGGGAACCCTTGTACACTTCTGGTGGGAGTGCAAACTGGTGCAGCCACTATGGAAAGCAGTAGGGATTATCCTCAGAAAATTAAGAATAGATCTACCATATGATCCAGCTATCCAACTGCTGGGTATTTATCCAAAGAACTTGAAAACACAAAGGCAATAAAGATACATGCACCCCTGTGTTCATTGCAGCATTATAGACAATAGCCAAGACTTGGAAGCAACCTAGGTACCCATCAAGGGATGAATGGATAAAGAAGATGTGGTGTATATACACAATGAAATACTACTCAGCCATAAGAAATGATGAAATCTGGCCATTTGTGAAAACATGGATGGTCTTTGAGGGTATTATGCTGAGTGAAATAAGTCAGAGGCAGGACGTCAAATACCATATGATCTCACTCATAAGCAGAAGATAAAAACAACGACAAACACATAGCAACAGAGATTGGATTGGTGGTTACCATAGCAGAAGGGAGGGAGGTCAAAAGGGCTGATTAGGCTCACATGTGAGGTGATGGACTATAATCAGTTTTTGGGTGGTGAACATGATGTAATACACACAGAATTCGAAATATAATATGAGGTACATCTGAAAGCTATATAACGTTTTAATCCAATGTTACTGCAATAAAAAAAAATAAATAAATAAAAGACAGTCTTAAAAACATACAAAGAAAATTTGGAAATAAAAAGACAGTGATATAGCAGATAAACCCTCCCAAAGAAAAGCAAGACTGGCAATATAGAAATAAGACAAAAGAGAATTTGATGCAAAATGTATTCAATACAAGAAAAGTGATGCTTTATTTGGATGATAATTATAGTCCACCAAGATTTCACAGTTATGAACCTTTATGCAACAAGCAGCATGATATTGAAATATATTAGGTATATGAAGAGAAATCGTCAAATCCACAATGATAGGGAAAGCTTTGTCATTACCTCTAGGGAAACTTACAGATCAAATAGACAAAAGAATAAGAACACAGATGATCTGAAAACATGACAAATAAACCTGAGTAATTAGATTTATAATATTTTGCACCACACAGAGAATACACACTTTTCCTAAATATCATTGAAATATTTACAAAATTGACTAACTAGCCCCAACGAAACTCTCAAAATTTGAAGGCAGCACTACCCAAAGTAGTACCCAGACCAGTGCTCATCAATAAACTGTTACCAGACCAAAAGGAGGAAAGATTTCCAGAAAATAAATCAATTATGTCACTCAACATACAATTTACATCAGCTGAGTTTCTTTGTTTTTCTCTTTTTCTTTCTTTTTTTTAAATCAAAATATCCATTTTGAAGGAAAAGCAACATTGAGTTATGTGCCGGGGCAAACACCATATCACAGTGAAGATGGGTAATCAAACTACCATAAAAGAACTGGGAAAAAACTACTCATTGAGAAATTTTAAAATTCTTTTTAAAGTAAATCTTGGGTTTAAAAATCTAAAGTGAAATCACATACTCTTTAGGAGTTAATGGCAACAAGAGCACTATATTTCAAATTCTACAGGATCTGGCCAAAGAGATAATAAGAAGATATCATATGACCTGAAATATATTTCAAGTATGAATGAAAGTAAATTAATTAAAAACTCAATTTTAAAATTTAAGAAAATTATAAATAAAAATATCAAACAAAAAATTAAAACGAAATAGAGGGAATGCATAAAGATAAATGAAATTCATAAACTACGAAGGAAAAGAGTAGAATTTGATCAGTAAAACTTAAAGGTGACTGAAAATGCCAACAAAATAAACAAAGCTCAGAAAACTATAAACAAGAGAAAAGAGAAAACAAAAACCTTGCTAAGGCTGAGAAAGTAGCTGGACAACCAAGAAACCACGAGACTGAGGTTCTGGAGGACTGGGTTGTAGCTGTGATGTCAGAGTTTTAAGAACTTGGAGAAATTCAGAACTGCAGGCTGAGATATTTGCTTCTGATTATATTCGATAATTTACAGTGAGAAAAAGACAAATGAGATGCCCCAGGCTTTGGCTCAGAACACAGTGAAAGTAAAGGCTATTTTATGACTATGGTAAATGACTCTCACTGCCTGTAGTCACTAAACTGAGACCATTGAAAACCACTTTGAGAAATTCATTTTGCAGGCTGACAAATTAAAATGTCTGTTGAGTTTATAACCTCTCCATATTTCTTATATGAGAATTATAACATTGATGAAAAAGGGTGGCTTCTTCTCCCGTAGGATATAGACACTATGGAGGAATGAGAACTGGAGAACTCCGACTCTCCAAGGCCCCATGAAACAATTCCCACTCCAAATGTCTTGCCACTTCCAGCTGCATCTTAGAAGTAATGTAGCAATCTCCACATGTCTCACTCTTCATTGTTGTTCTAGAAATGACTAGAATTATTACTCAAGGAGGTGATACACATGATCAGATTAGAGAAGAAAGTAGTCCCAACTGAAAGAAATTGCAGAAATATGCTAACTTGTCTTAGGTACGCTTATCTGAGATAATGCATTCAAAGTGCTATATTATGCAAGATATGGTTCCAAAAATTTTCTAGGTTGTTTCATAAAACCCTGGACCCAGTCTTGGCCCAGGATGCACTAAAGTCCAGAAATCCTGAGCCCAACATAGCCTAAAGACTGCGAAAGATAGGGATATTAAATTATATCCATCATATGACTCAGGCTCATTTCATTGACACTTTCATTACGTATGCATATACATATAAACTTCTGTTACCTGCATATGTTAGTATACATAACATATATGTTATATGTTATATATGTATATACGTACATTCATGCGCTTCATAACAATGTTTCAGTCAACGATGGACCACATATACGACAGCAGTCCCATTAGATTAGTACCATAGAGCCTAGGCATATAGTAGGCTACACTATCTAGGTTTGCATAAGCACACTCTATGATGTTCGCACAACAAAGAAATCACCTAACAACGCATTTCTCTAAACATATCCCTGTCATTAAGCAATGCATGACTGTATACACAAATATGTGTGTGTATAAACTTCTCTGTTACCTTTAGGGCTAGATTAGCAAGGAAAGACCTGAATATTGAAAAGGAGTTATCCTGGATGATTTTTTTTCTGGCACGCAGCGACTTGGGAAACAGCTGAAATAAAAATGGGATGGGAGTGAAAGAATCCTGGGGGTAAGTGGGCCCAAGTTGGAGCACAGGACCACTTAAGTAAACTGTGCATAGGTGTGTGCAGTAATCAGGGCTCTTTGAAAATCCTTACACATAGAGTTCACTTTTGCTCTCGCTGCATGAAGTTCTCAGAAACAAATTAGTAATAAGACCTCATTTGATTTGTATTATTGAAACAAACAAACAAACAACAAAAAAAAAAAGAACTCTAGGACAAGTGAAGAAAAGACGGATTCTAACTAGTACATTAGTGTTATGAGTATATTGAGAGCCTTCTGCTCACGTCCCAGGCCACAGCTCCTGAGACCCTGGTATGAAGGAAATTCTCCTGAAATAGGACTATGATCCATGGAGAAAGGGTTTTTATGGTAGGAATCCTGCCTATCTGCTATAATAGTCAATCAAAGGCAAAGCTGCTTTCTGAGTGAAATTAAAGATATTAGAATCATCATTAAAGATTTCAAAGATGCAAGTATGCTGATTCCTTAAGTATCTACTTAAATTCCTGGTAGGACTAGTACTGTCTGCTGGGTTTTAAACAGTGCTGGTGGAACTCACAAAAATTAACTCAAAATAGATTAAAGATTTAAATGAAATCATAAAACTCATAAAAGGAAACGTAAGGGAAAAGCTCTTTGACATTGGTCTTGGTGATGATTTTTTGGATCAAATACCAAAAGCACAGGCAACAAAAGCAGAAATAAACAACTGGAATCATATCAAACTAAAAACCTCCTGCACAGGAAAGGAAACCATCAACAAAATTAAAGGCAACATATAGAATCGAAGAAAAATATTTGCAAACCATATATCTGATAAGGGGTTAATATCAAAAATATACAAGGAACCCATACAATTCAATAGCAAAAAAAAAAAAACACAAATAATCTGATTAAAAAATGGGCAAAGAACTTGAACAGATATCTTTCCAAAAGATATATGATCAACAAGTTCATGAAAAGCTGCTCAACATCACTAATCATCAGGGAAACGCCTATCAACCACAAGGAGATGTCATCTCATGTCTGTTAGGATGGCTTTTATCAGAAAGACAAGAGATAATTGTTGTTGAGGCTGTAGAAAAAAGGGAACCCTGTGTACTGTTGGTGGTAATGTAAATTGTTACAGCCACTATGGAAAACAGTATGGAGGTTCCTCAAAACATTAAAAACTGAACTATTACCATATGATCCATCAGCCCGCTTCTGGGTATATATCCAAAGGAAGCAAAATCAGTATCTCAAAGAGATATCCGCACTCCCACTTTCTTTGCAGCATTAATCACAATAGCTGAGATAGGGAGACAAGCTGAATGTCCATCAATAGATGAATGGATAAAGAAGACGTGGTATATACATACAATGGAACATTACTCAGCCATGAGAAAGAAGGAAATCCTTCCATTTGCAACAACATGGATAAACTGGAGGACGTTGTGCTGAGTGAAATAAGCCAGACAGAGGAAGACAAACACTGTATGATCTCACTTAAGTATGGAATGTTGAAAAAAATAAAAAGTCAAACTAACAGAAACAGAGAGTAGAATGGTAGTTACTATGGGGAGGGACGGTGGGGAAAATGGGGAGATGCTGATCAAAGGGTACAAACCTTCAGTTATATGAGGAATATGGCCTGGCAATCTAATGTACAGGGTGGTGACTAGAGTTAATAATACTGTATTGTATATTTGAAATTTGTTAAGAGAGTAGATCTTAAGCATTCTCACCACATACAAAAAAAAAGTAACTATGTGAGGTGATGAATGTGTCAACTAACTTGATTGTGGTAATCATTTCACAGTGTATATATATACAAATCATCACATTATACACTTTAAATATGTACAATTTTATTTGTCAATTATACCCAATAAAGCTGTGGGAAGAGGAGAAAGAACGCTGGTGAAGTATTTCAAACTTAATGAAATAGTCACTAATTGTGGCTGCGAATTTATATAACCAGATACTACAAATGACAAATGCATCTTTTCAGTCTTAATACGCAGAGAACGCAAAAACAATTTGTCATTTGTTCCTGTGTGAGAGATATGATAACTTCCAGCTTTGTAATACCATTTGACATCATTTAATCTACAAGGGTCTGAACCATCTCATTATCCCTCAGGACCTCACACCAGCCCACTACTTTGGTAACGTCATGCTGATAGGTCCTTGAAATAAGAAATGGCACCTTCCATGTTTTAGTAAGGCCTACACGGTGAATTCCACAAAAATAAAGAAAGATCTGTTGTTTCAGAGTGGACCATTCAGAAAGAGACTAGAAAATATTTATGCCATATATAAGTTCTCATAGAAGTTCCCCACTACAGATGAGATTCTTAATAATTAGAGAGTCAGGAGAACTTTTTGTTGTTGTCAATCACCCTCCTCTGGCCAGCCCAGTCCTTGCTAACTGGACTAATAAACTATAAGGTCATAATGGCTAGGATAGAGGATAAAAGCATGGGCTCAATAGCATGGACTTCACTCACCAAGTCTAACTTGGTTACTCCAGTGCTAAACTTCCAACTCTGAAGTGGAAACTGACATTATCCTCCATCGTGAATGGGGTAGCAATTTGTCCTCAAGAAATAGACACATTAGGGATTTAGATCTGCTTCCCTGCTCACCACACATCTTCAAGCATCACCTTTGGTGGATATACTAAATCTCTTATGCATGATTACAGCATCCTACATAATAAAGCCTCTGATCGATGGACACATTTCACAATGAAAGTGAGGCAATAATCTGACACTTATGGAAGGAACCGGCCATATCATTTTCTCATTAGTTTTGACTTATGAAAGGCTTTCACAATGATATATATTTCGTGTGGCTCCTACAGGAATTTTTTAAATTATCTTTTCATTTTTGTGTAAAATATGATAAATAAATTATTATAAGTTTAAAAATTATATCATTATATTATTAAATATTGTATTTAAGATTCATTTTATAGTATCTTTAATATTTCATAATATAAAAAGACTTTCACATTTAACAAGTGATGTGCTATTTAATGTACTTTAGGGTACATATGAATATCTAGCTGCATTATAAATAAATTTTAAAAATTGATATTATAGCATGTTTGATTTAGAACCCAAATGTAGCTCTCTGTAAATAACACATTGTTGGATATATTCATGACAAATTTTTTCTCTTAATACAGAGAATGCTTAATGTGCTACATAAGAGTTTTAATTAGCTGGATGCCACTTAAAGATTTGATAAGAACATCTTGAGGTGCGTTTGCTGAATGGTCATTAACTTATATTTCAACATCAAGCATCATTATATTTCTTGTATTTTTTTAACAGTTCATTATGGGTATGAATTAAATAACATGCAACTATGAATAAAATTGCTTAAAACTATAGAGTGGTCACTGGTGCCGGCCCGGTGGCACAGTGGTTAAGTTCGCACATTCCGCTTCAGCGGCCTGGGGTTCACCGGTTCGGATCCCGGGTGTGGACATGGCACTGCTTGGCAAGCCATGCTGTGGTAGACGTCCCACATATAAAGTAGAGGAAGATAGGCATGGATGTTAGCTCAGGGCCAGTCTTCCTCAGGAAAAAGAGGAGGATTGGTGGCAGATGTTAGCTCAGGGCTAATCTTCCTAAAAAAAAAAAAAAAAGCAGAAAACTATACAGTGGTCAGAACCATGAAGCAGGGTTTCTGAGCACATTGATCTGATTGCCATCAGCCACAGAGTATGCTCACTCTGTCTGTATATACTCAAAGCTACCAAAATTGTTCCATTTCCAAATATAAAACTAGAAAATGCTAAATATTTTAATATACACTTAATCAAATGTCATTACTATGTTTAACAATGCAAACCTCCTTGGACACATCTATGAACCCTGCAAGTTTGTGAAGCACCAGATGGGGATGGACAGTGCTGGCATACTCTATCACAGAAGATTCAGCCATGGTACCAGCTCTGAGACACAAACTAGGCTACTGCCTTACAGAACGTCATTCAGCTCTGATCAGTGCCAAGTGAACATTCTCTCACTGTTGCACACTGTCACACATCTAGCAACCAAGGCATCGAGGTGGGAATGGAAACTCTACTTGTTTGCCCTTAGTTTGAATAATTCCAAAAAGGATTTGGGACAGCTTGCAAAAAAAAAAATTAGAGGATATTTATTCAAAAATAAGCAAATGAGGCAATTAGGATAAAGGAAAAATAACAGTAAATAATTCAATATTCTGGAAATGTTAATATCTAAAGGCAGAATGCTTACACTAGAAAACACAGTAAAGGTCAATTATATCTCAATAAAGCTGGGAGAAAAAAATGATTCTCTTTATTTGGTACAGAGACAGCCACTAGGCCACTTTGGAATCTTCAAGCCATGAAAAGAATCAAAGAAGGAAGTTGGCTGGTGTGATTGACTAACTCTCCATAGGAAATAAGGTTGCCACTCTAAAATGGGAACTAAACATTTTAGGGAGCTCTGTAGATTGAAGAAGATCCTATGACCATGTTCCCCTCTCTTTTTCCCATCTCTCCTGTTGAAATTGGTGAGCCAATCTGGGATGGATTAAACACTCGACACCAAAGAACACATCCAGATTGAATCACATTTGCCTTAAGCTGCCACAACACCAAGTGCTGCCAGGAAAATTCCTTGTTCTACTACACCCAACATTAAAACTAAGAGAAGACAATCCAAATCCTTAAAGACAAGAACACCAATGGCTTAGGTGCCTCAGGAATAAAGATCAATTCGCTAGAGAAAAAAACCTCATGATGAGATGAGGTCCTAAGACAACGAGAACGTGGAATTGCCAAAGTCAGAAGTCCAAATTCAAGAAAGTCTTGTGACCAACAACATAAACAAGGATTGTGGCTTCCTTCTATTTTTCCTTCCTTACTATTTGAATATAATTATCATCCCCTTTTCTTTATCTTTCTAAAGAAGGATGATAATTATCTTCTCCTTATTTTTCCTCCTGTTTCCATTGACCATTATATATAGAATGTGGTGGTGTTTGTCGTGTTTACAATTTTGTCCATAGGTTGCAGAATTTGATATAGGATCACAACAAATTAGAGACATAATTGCACACCCCAAAGAGCCCCAATTCAGGGAAACAGTGGCAGATGACACTGCCTCAAGATACAGTAAATGGGTATGACTTTGGGTCGTCTCCAACAAGTGGGCCCAACAGCGATGCCTATACTATCAAATTCTCCCACCTAATCACAGTTAATGGTGTAGGGGCAGACACAGGATCCAAGCTGAGATGATAACATCCTCTCTCCCAGGAATTGGGAACTTGTTGCACATTACAGAGACTGAGATCTCTGAGTCACATTAATGACAAAGACCTATGGAGCAGGTCCAGACCCTGCTGCTGAGGAACACAAGAGTAGTCACTGCCATCATCCTTCCTCACTTTAATCAATCAACAATGCTTGCATTTGCTGAAATACTGCAGTTTCTCTTTACTAAAGTCATTTGTTGTTATTGTCATTTATGCGTAAGACAGGCTTAAATGAATAAGAGTTGTAGATTTTTTTCCTTGCAAGTATAATAACTAATACAAAGTCAGTAAAATGCTAATCAAATTTTCAACATGATTTTCTACGAAATGGAACAAGCTAATTCTAAAATTCACCTAGAAAACCAAATGCACAAGAACAACCAATAAAATGTGGGGAAAAGAAAATAATGAATGGAGAATTAGCCTGCCAAATGTCAAAATATACTGTAAAGCCACAGTGTGTTATTGCTGTAAATATTCACCAATAGATGAAAGAGAAGTTCCAGGAACAGATTCACCTACATGTGAATTCAAAATATTGTAAAGATAGTTTTAAATATGTAAAGAAAGTATGCAATAAATGGTATTAAAATAATTTTCTATCCACTCAAGGAAAAAAAGTTAAGTTAGATCCCTATTCACAACACACATAAAATTGAATCAAAATGATTTAAGCTTTACAAAAGCTTAGAAAAATATTAGAAAAAAAATTAAAAAGTAAAAATATTAGAAGAATTTTTTTCCTTTTTTTAATTGAGGTTATGACAGTTTACAACATTGTGAAATTTCAGTTGTACATTATTATGTCAGTCATCTCATAGGTGTGCCCTTTCACTCTTTGTGCTCACCCCCCTCCTGTCTTCCCCCTGTAACCGCTATACAGTTCTCTTCGTCCATGTGTTTGTCTGTCTTCCAAATATCAGTGGAATCATACAGTGTTCTCTAGCTGGCTTATTTTGCTTAACATAATATCCTCAAGGTCCATCCATTTTGTTGTGAATGGAGAAGAAATTTTTAAAGAATATATTTGTAGTCCTTGCATGAGTGGAATCTTCTTAATAAGACACTAAAAAATCCATGAAAATTTTACTTTCTAAGAATCCAAAATTTCCATACAGTAAAAAAATTTTAAAAATCCATAGAGTTTAGAAACCAATCGACAGGGGCCAGCCTGGCAATGTAGTAGTTAAGTCCACACGCTCTGCTTTGGTTGCCCAGGGTTCGTCAGCTCAGATCCCGGGCACAGACCTACACACTGCTCATCAAGCCACGCTGTGGAGGCATCCCACATACAAAATAGCAGAAGATGGGCACAGATTTTAGCTCAGCAACAATCTTCCTCAAGCAAAAGATGAAGATTGGCAAAAGATGTTAGCTCAGTGTGAATGTTCCTCATCAAAAAAAAAAAAAAACAGTTGGTAAACTTAGAAAAATATTTTGTAAAATATTACTGACAAAAATTAATTGCTTTAATTTTCAAAGAGCTCCTAGAAATTATTGAGAAGCAGATAAACAACATGGTGGAAAAATGGGTGAAGAATTTGAAAAGGCTACTTACACTAGAAACATAAATACTAGAAATTAACAAATATAATGAAAGATGTTCAGCCTTGTTAGAAATCCAGGAGGTGCAAAATGAAAACAGGTATTAGGTGTAATTTTTTACCTATCACATTGGCAAAACCTTTAAAATTTCAAAATGTCAGATGGGAAATACTGGAAATGGGAGAAAAAGAGATATTTATATGCTCATTTGGTGGGAATGTCCACTTTTTATAGCCTTTATGGATAGTTGTTAAGCAAGGTCTAGAAAAATCTTAAGTCATATAGTCTTTAATCTAGCAATTCCATTTCTAGGTATTTGTGATAAAGAAATATACATACATACATACAAAAATACATGTTTAAGAATATTCAGCATTATAAATAATCGCAAAAAAAATGAGGAGACATAACACATCTGTTGGATAAAATTAAAGGCACTTTAAATACCAAGAGTCACCAGCTGGAAAGGCTGAACAGAAAGTGAGGGTTGTAAAGGGCTGCTCAGAATCCCAAAGTGTCCATTCCAACTAATGAACTCTGCAAGGTCTTTGTTGATAGGAAAATCCAGGCCTGCAAGAGAAGCTGATGGAAGGAATACCCAGGAAAATGACAGGCCTGAAGAGCTCTGTGAGTTCAAGCTGACCGGTGCCTGGTAACACAATGTTGACTATGGCAGCAGTCATCTGGGCATGATTGAGTTTGTAGGAAAAAATAAACCTGGAAAAGGAAATAAATAACCTTTAAGTTCAGAAGCAAGATCCATCAGCCCAGCTAAATTGCTGTGACCATGAAAACAAAATGGTTACTTTAAGCAGCAGATCAAGAATAGAGAGAAGAAAATTGACAGAGTTGCCAAGATGCCATTAGAATGCTGCAAGGGGAGCTAGATAAGGAATTTGATCTCTGCACTAGTTTGCTAGGGCTGCCGTAACAAAGGACCACAGACTATGTGACTTAAACTACAGTAATTTATTTCCTCACACTTCTGGAGACTGGGAGCCCCAGATCAAGGTGTCAGTGGGTTGGTTCCTTCTGAGGCCTCTCTCTGTAGCTTGTAAATGGCCGTCTTCCCGCATCTTCACATGATCTTCCCTCTGTACGCATCTGTGCCCTAATCTCCTCTTTTGATAAGAACACCAGTCACGTTGGATTAGGACGCACTCATATGACTTCATTTTACCTCTTTAAAGGTCCTATTTCCAAAAACAGTCATATTCTGATATTCTGAGGCTTAAAACTTCAACACATGAATTTTGTAGGGGATATAATTCAGACCATAACAACCTCCTCTCGGTTCTAGATCTTCTGCCTGGAATGTACCTCCTGCTCCATTCCCCCTGCACTTGTCCTTGCTAACTCTTAGTCATCCTACAGGAGTCAGCTTCGATGCAATTTCCCCAGGGACATCTTTCCCAAACCAGAGAACCTCAACCTAAATTGGGCTCCTCTGCTTTACTTTCTCATGTCACTTATAGTTTGCAAAAAGTGTTTATCCTTCATATCAGTTATCAAAGTTTATAATAATATACACACGTGACTGAGGTGTTATTTTTGTTGTTGTTTTTCAGTCTTTCTCACATCACCCTGCTAGACTTTGCTTCCGAGGGATTTTAGTTCACTGCCACCCCAGTAGTAACACAGTCCCTAACTGTGTTGTAATAGTAATAGTTTAATATTTATTGAGAATTTACTATGTGCCACTTTGCTAAGCACTTTATATATATACAAGTCCTTTATGCCTCTAAACATCTCTATGATGTAGACAATATTATCATCTGTATCTTACAGATGCTAAAAAATGAAAGATTAATAAATGTGCTCAAAATTACACAGGAAACAAGTAGCAGACTTAGAATTTTGGATGCTCAATAGACACCTGTTGAATAGTGAATAAATGAATAATAAACCTAATTCCTGTAAATAGAGGGAAAATAAAATACATTATAGTTTACTTAAATTATGGAATATTATATAGCCTTTGAAAATGATGAAGAAGATTTATATGTAGTAATGTAGGAAGAAATGATAAATTATTAAAAGACAGAAGTCACAGAATGATAGCAGCTTTCCATGGGGTATGTGTGTGTGTGTGTGTGTGTGTGTGTGTGTATTTTTGTGAGTGCTAGGAGGAAGTCTGGATAAATGCATCCCCAGGCTATTTTGGAGAATGGTAAAAGGAAATTAAGGGAAGGGAGATACAAAAGACCTCTACTTTTTGCTCTAAATACTTATATATTTTTAAAATATTTTACAAGAAGTCTCTATTATGCTTAAATTTTGTTAAACAACTAAAAAGAAAAAATATAAATGATTAAACTATTTTGCTGAGTTTATAGTTTAAAATTTTCAGAAAAGTTCCCAAAACAATTTTTAGGAAGGTTGACTTTATAGCCTTCCTCTCCCACCTTGTCATTTTGTAATAAAACAAAAGGAGAGGAATCACTCCAATATTCCATAATTTATTTTTTTTAAATCCTGTTCTTAAAAAAACACTTGAAACCTGGGGTGACCTGGTCACATGGTGGTTAAGTTCACATGCTCTGCTTCAGTAGCCCACGGTTCCCAGGGTCAAGTCCTGGGCACAGACCTGGCACCGCTCATCAAGACACTCTGTGGCAGCATCCAACAGAGTAGAGGAAGATCGGCACAGACGTTAGCTCAGCAACAATCTTCCTTGAGCAAAGAGAGGAAGATTGGCAAGTGATGTGAGCTCAGGGCCAATCTTCTTCACACACACACAAAAAAATTGAAAGCAGACAAAATTGGATATAAAAAGCAAACCATAGGCAAAATACCATGCAAAATAATAGCATTCCACAGGGTGGGGACAGCACCTTGAGTGTGCTATGATTGGCGAGAACATGAAGGTGTTCACGGACAGCTCAGAGGGTCATTAGTTGAAGTGCCAAGAGGAGATATCAGATATATAGACTCCTCCACTCCTCTTCCTGACAACAGCAGGAAGCGGCAAGGATGACAGCTTGGAGCAGAGGGACAGAACAAGTATTCCAGGTGTCTGATGACAGTTTGGAAACGTGGGGAATCTCCACTGCTAGAATAGTCAATGAAGTACCAGCACTTAATGGCGCATACTCCCCCTCTCCCTCTTCCACAGAGCAGCATATGCTGCCTTTTTCCAAAACCACATAGCAAAACAAATATAGCAGGCAGACCAACAGACTAACTCAATTACAAAGATGAGCCAACAGCCAACAATCTTCAAATATTTGCAGAAAACAAGCACGTGACAGACAAACATAAAGACAAAGGAAACAAGTAATAGTAAGAAGAACAGGGATTTGACAAAAGACTATGATATCCTCAAGGGGTGCAAGATTATACTGTACCCATAAAAAAAAAAAAAACCAAGTGAGATAATGGAAATTTAGACCTTAGTTACTGAAATATAATATCCCAAAACATGTGGGCTGAATAATAAACTGGACACAACCACAAAATGAAATAGTGAGCTGTAACATCAACCCTTAGAATCTACACAGAAAAAAAAGCATGAGCCAAAAGTAAGAGCTATGGGGCAGAAGTTCAAACATCTATTCACAAGGCCCACAACATACTAGAGAAATAATAGCATATCCCAAAAAGCACAGACTTAGGCAAACAGTGGCAGATGACACTACCTCAAAATACAATAAATGGATAGGACTTTGAGTTGTCTCCAAGTGGGCCCAACAGTAATATCTATACTGTCAAATTCTGCCATGTGATCACAGCTCATGGTGTAGTTGCAGATGCAGCACTCAAGTTGAGATGATAAAATTCTCTCCCAGGAATCTGGAACTTGTTGTGGAAAGCACAGAGACTGAGATCTCTGACTCGCACTAATGGCGAAGACCTATGGAGCAGGTCCAGAGTCTTCTGCTAAGGAATACAAGAGTAGTCACTGCCAGTGTCCTTCCTCACTTTAATCAATCAACAATTCTTTCATTTTCTGAAATACTGCAGTTTCCTTTCACTAAATTCCTTTGTCATTAGTGTCATTTACACTTTAGAGGGGCTTAAATAAGAGTTGTGGATTTTATTTCTTACAAATATAATCACTGGTACAAATGCCATAAAATTCTCAAATTTTCAACCTGATTCTTTTATGAAATGTAACTAGCTGATTCTAAAATTCACCTGGAAAACCAAATGTACAAGAACAATCAATAAAATGTGGGAAAGGGAAAATAATGAATGGAAAATTGGCCTGTCAAACATCAAAATATACTGTAAAGTTATAGTAATTTAAATATATGCTATTGATATAACATACCAATAAACGAAAGAAAGAGAAGTTCCAGAAACAAATATACTTACATGTGAATTTAGAAATTTCTCGGTGTATGTTTACCTAGGAATGTCTTTCTATCACCTTCAGATTTACCGCATATAAAATTTTGGGTTGATGGGTTTTTATCCCCTCTGCACTTTATGTCATCCCACTGCCTTCTGTCCCCTATTAATTTCTATGAGAAGTCAGCTGTTAATTGTACTGTTGTTCCTCTGTATGTGATAAGCCATTTTTTTCTCTTACTGCTTTCAAGATTTTCTTTTCATCTTTGGTTTTCAGCTGTTTAACTACAGGCGGTCTAGACGTGAATACTCTTATGTTTATCCTACTGAAGTTTCTTGAGCTTGGACCAACCTTGAGATTAATGTTTTCATCAAAGTTAGAATATTTTGAGCCATTATTTATTAAAATAGTTTCTGCTTATTTCTTCTAATTATTTTTCTGTTTCTTTCTCCCTCCTCTCTCCTTCTGAGACTCCCATCAAATGTATGTTGGTATGCTCAGTATTGTTTCATGGGTCTCTAAGGTGCTATCCATTTTTCTTCAATCTTTTTTCTTTGTTATTCAGATTTGGAAATTTCTACTTATCTGTCTTAGAGCTCATTGATTCTTTCTCTTCTATCACAAATCTGCTGTGGAGAACGTGTATTGAATTTTTCCTTTTGATTATTGTACTTTTCAACTCCAGAATATAAATTTGGTTCTTTTTAAATAATTTCTATCTCTTTATTGAGATTCTCTACTCTTTGAGTCATTTTCATCAAACTTTCCTTTAGTTCCTTAAAGATGCTTTCCTTGAGTTCTTTGATCACATTTATTAAAGCTGCTTTGACACCTTTGTTTGCCAAATCCAACTTCTGAGGACACACAGAGGTAGTCTATAATCTACTTTTTTTCCTAGTATAAGTCATACTTTTGTGTTTTTTTGCATGTGTCATAATTTTTGTCAAGTAATTGACATTTTAGATAATATATCAAAACGTTGAATTCTGACTTTCCCCCCCTGAGGGTTGCTATTACTTTTTCTTGTTTGTTTGTTTAGCAACTTGTCTAAGCTAAATCTGTAAAGTCTATCCACCCAGCAAAGTGTGGCTGCTTTATATTTGCTCTTATATTTGTTGCTTTTATATTATTTTCCTTGTTTTTATTTTTAAGCCTGACTTCCTAGGGGTTACCCCTGTGTCTGAAAAGCTTACCATTCAGACAAATATTTGTTCAGGGTTGTGTTTAAACATCTTGAGCCACTAAAGCTTACTGATGGATCTATGTGTGGGCTGGGGAGCACATTCAAACATCAGACTGTTTTCAAGCTTTCCCTGGCTTTCACTTTCCACCAGGCTCTCTCACATCTCTGCATAAGCAGGCAGGCTCCAGTGGGCAGAGAGATGTGTGTGTGGTTTGAACCCACTCCAGTCTCAGCCACATTTACACACAGCCTCCAGTCAAACTGAGATATACAGAGACTTTATCAAATGCTCCATGGCAGTCTCACTTTCCATTCTTCCTGTTTAAATTCCTGGCGAGTCTGCTGGTCTGTTGGTTGCTCCAAGCAGGAACACAACCTCAGCTAGTGGAACCATTGGCCTTCCCTATTTGCTTACTACTAAGATCACCACTGTGACTGACAGGGCTCCTGATTAAACGAATCTCTTCCAGTGGTGGCAGCAAGGTTCCTGATGTCATGGCCTGCCCCGTGGCCTGCCAAGAGATCTGGGAATGGGAATGGGGGAACCCTTGGACAACACTACCACAGACTCACACTGTTCTTACAGAGTTCAGTAGTTTTTATGAATAAAAGTGTGTAAGCCTGTTGTATGCTTTTGGTGAGTTCTCAGAATGCTGAAACAGTTGTTTTTGACAATTTCATCCAGCTCCATACTTGCTTTTTAGGGAGAGGATTTCTTAACCTCCTAACTGCATCATGTTGGAGATTGAATCACTTAAAATTTATTTTTCAGCTAAGTATTTTTATTGTAAAACATTTATTAAATAGTAATCTAGCACTTGAAATCCAAATATCAATAGAATAGAAGTGGTTGAAGTGTTTAGGGAATAAAAAACTAGCTAATGTGCTTGATTGATTAATTCAAGGCATTATTAATTAAATATATGTTTAAACACATACATTAAAACATAAGAATAATCACTTGAGGAATGGAATAGAATTCTTAATTTCTAAATTATTCAAAGGTACTAAAATAAATAAAATCTTGTCAATCCAATAAAAGGTAGGAGGAAGTAGACGAAATTATACAGAATCCTAAATAGCAAACCCAATATCAGTAATCATGTTAAATATGATTAGGTAAGTGTAATCTATTAAAACTTAGAGATTCTCTGATTATGTTAATAAAATAAAACTCTATGCTGTTTACAAAGACACACTGAAAACAGAATGACACAATAAAGAAAGCAATGTCAGGTCAGGAAAGGAAATACCAAGCAAATAACAAGACAAAAGAAAATTAGTACAACAATGTTGAGATCAGACAAAATGGAGTTCAAGATCCAAAGCACTGAAAAGAAACAGGGATATTTTACATTAATAATAGAAAAATATTAATAAAATAAAGAATCTGACATATTTTATATTAACATTTATATTTTATATCCATATTTATTCAGAAATAATAAGGATCAATCGTAAAATTTTATGTAACCAGCAACACAGCTTTGAAATAAAGCAAAAGAAAAGCAATACAACCACAATAAGAAATTAACAAATCCATAGCCATAGGACTATGACACACCTGTCTCTGGAAACAGTAGATTAAGTAATTTAAAAAAAAATAGAGAAAGATATAGAAGAGGTAAATGAAACACATAACGGTATTAATCATATACACACAGACACATACACATGCATATGCTTGTATATAAACCAAGAATATGTGACTGTTCATAGGAAACAGACATATATTTGACCATGTATGGGCCACAAAGTAAATGTCAACGAGTTCCAGAAAGCTGATATCATACGTGTCATATTCATTGACTATAACACAATTGAATTGGAAATTAAAAACCAATAAATGACACTCTCCACTGCCTCCCCCCAAAAAAATCTTTAAAATAAAATGATAATTTAAACTTAGATTTAGTTAGAGTACCACATAGCCACACTTTGGAGATGTGCAAAGAGTACACACACAAAAAACTTACAGTTACGAACACATTTATTTAAAAACTACTGAAACTTAAAATAAACAAACTGTACTTTCAATTCAAAACATCAGAAAATACAAAAAAACTCAAAGAAAATGGCATAAGAGAAGTAACGAAAATAAAAAGCAAATATTATTAAAATGTAAATAAAATATATTAGTAAATTCAGGTCTTAAAGGCAAAGGCTGGTTATTGGAAAAGACCAACAAAATAGATCATATACTTGATTAGAGAAAAAGAAAGAAGGTAAAAATCAACCACAATAGGAATGAGGAAAGAGGTAAAACTACAGAGAGAATACTGTATATAAGTTTATACCAATGAAATGAAAATGTAAATGAACTGGACAATTTCAAGGAAAATATGAATTTTAAAAAGTGGGGGGGAAACAGGAATAAAATGTTAAAAGACCAATACCATACAAGAAATGGAAAAGTCTACAAAGATCCATTCTGCCTTAAAATGCACTGGTCCCAGATGGCTTATGGGTAAGTTCTAGCTTATTATGAAGAAATGGGTCATTCCCAACATATACCAACTGTCTCAGAATACAGAAAAAGGTAAAAAGTTAAATAACTCATTTTACAGTGCTGATATAACACAATACAAATTCCAGACAAGAAGAATGTAAGAAAACTGTACACTGATCTTATTTAAGGGTACAAATATAAAAATTTATATAAATATTAAAAATAAAATTCATCAGTATATTGAATGAAAAATACTCATACTCCTTATAACCAAGCAGTGTTTATCCAAGAATGCAAGAATGGTTTAGTAGGAAAAAACTGTTAAAATACTACACCTCATTAACTGAGCAAAGGAAAAAAATATATTAAATAAATATGCTGAGAATTTAATAAAATTTAAATCCTATTCTTTAAATTAGCAAGTTATCAATAGACAAGAACTTCTTCATATGAGAAGCATATTTAACAGTAAACTTGCAAATATCATACTTAATGCTGAAATAGTATAAGTCAGGAATAAAACATAGATATCTTCTCTCACACCTACTATTCAAATTATCCAGAAGTCTTAGTGAGACTGGAACCAGCCTAATGAGACAGGGCCATCTTCAAGGCTCCTGGCCTAACAAGATAAGGTCCCTAACCAATCGGGAAGCTAGGAGAATGACAGACCACCAAGACAGACTTTCCGCACCCTCTGAACTTTTGGGGGCTTACGCACATGCCCTAGAACCCAGGAGTTGTCTGAAGGTGACCCTAGCCCCATTACCATAGTAAAAATCACACCCAGGGGTGGAGGGCTAGCATGCTAATGATATATGCAACACATGTGGTGGCATGTCAAACAACAGTGCAAGCGCAAGAAAAACCCCACCTCGACATGCCATAACAAGGCACTCTTCCCCAGCCTTTCCCTAATAAAAGCCCCACAATCCTGCTTCTGAACAAGCCAGTCACTTGCCCCTTTCCTTTCCACCCTGCCCGCCTTGTGCCTCTCTTGTGCACAAGCTAACAAACTTTTACTTTTCTACTCCTGTCGTCTCTCTTGATTTCTATCCTAGGGGACAACAAGAACCCAATGTGCCAGTAACATTAGCAATAGGCAATAATACAGTAAAAATAAACAAATCATAAATTTTGAGCAGGAGTATATAAAATTATAATTATTTTCAAAGAATAGAATTACTTATCCAGAGAATACAAAACAATAAGTGATAATTAGAACTAACAAGAGAGTAACCAAATACACAATCAGCAAAAAAAAAAAGCATTCCTGTTAAAAAGCAATAACATTAAAATATTATAATCAACCACTATAATCTTTAATAATAACAAAGGTCTTTAATAATAACAAAAAGCAACAAACAAAAATAAATACTATGAAAATTAAAAGTTTAGGACTCACTTTACCAGGCATCAAAACATATTATAAAGTATATTACCTACCATAGCATATTCCTGGGGCAATAATAGACAAATAGAGCAATGGAACACCATAGGAATCCAAAAACAAATCAATATAATTTAATGTATGGTAAAGGCTGCATTCAGATTGTAGGAAAGAAGATACACTATTCAATAAACAGTTTTGACACAATCAGCTATTAATTTAGATACAAAATAAAGTTAGTGCCCATCCTCAGAACATTGTCAAAAATAAAGATAAACTATCCATATAAATATAAAGGCAAAATTTTAGAACTATAAGAAATATATATGAGACTACTTTATGATTTGGATATTGTAGGGGAGGAAGACATTTCCTCTACTCACTCTGGGTCCTTCTGGCCAGTCACTGAATGAAATTCACCTGAGACAGAATAACAGGAGAAAATCAAACAAAGCTTTATAACATATATGTGGGAGAGACCCAGGCAAACTGAGAAACTCACCAAAATGGCGGAAGCTCTCAGTTTAAATACCATCCTCAGCTAAAGACAAAGGAAGATGTTGGGTATGAGGGGAGTCAGTTATGGGAGAATACCAGAAAAGCACAATAAACAAGAGTAAAGTTATTATGCAGATTTAAGTCCTTGCTTCCTCATTGATAAGAGTTTCTAGAGATAAGGTCATCCTCCTTCCTTCCTGGTAGAGAGAGGAAGACACCTTTACAGATGGAGACTTCCCTTACAAATGTAGATGTCTCTTTACAAAGGGTTAAATTCTACTTTTCAGAGTTTCTCTCACATCTGCAGTTTTTAAAAGTAACCAGCCCAAAATAATCCTCATATCAAAGAGACATATCTTAGGGTGGCCAATTCCAGTACCCCACAGATAAAAAATGTCTTAAAGTAACAAAAAGCAAAAATGATAGTAAAAAATTGATATATTTAGCTACATCAAAATTTTAACTTCTCTAAGACTAAAGACATCAATAGAACCCTACAAGATACAGATGAGGAAAAAATATTTGCAAAGTCTATAACTGACAATGAATTTGTATCTAAAAGATATTCCTTAAAATCAGGGATAAAAAGGTAAACAAGCCAAGAAAAAAAAGGTAAGGAAAACCTTTATATGTATGTACAAAGAGTCATGCATAAGGATAGTTGTAGAATTATGAGAAAGTGGAACCAACTAAAATGGCTATCAGGAAGGAATTTCCAAATAAAGTGTGGAATACAGTCATGCATTGCTTATGGATGGGGATACATCCTGAGAAATGCATCATTAGATCATTTTGTCGTCATGTGAACATCATAGAGTATACTAAAGGGGAATAAAATTTGCCACCCCAAAATGTGTCTCTCTAACATGAGGATTATTTAGGCTGATTATTTTTAAGAAACAAAGGGCTCAAAGTTTTTGTTACCTCCCCCTTAACTGCCTGAAAGAATTCAGAGAAAAGAAACCTGTCTCAGGAAGGAGCTATCACCTTAGCATAATGTGAACTAGGTGGTAGACAGGGAGGAACCTAGAAAAACTTGTTTGTTGGGATCCCCTCTGCGTTCTTCTGTTACTGTGTGGCCAAATAAACGCTTGTTTTTCAAACATTTGCTCCTTTACACCTACCTGTGAATTGCTTTCCTTCCCTTTGAAGTCCTTGACTCTCCTCCCCCCCAACATCTTCTTTTGTCTTTAGCTGAGAATAGTATTTAAGGTGAGGGCTTTGGCCATTTTGGTGTTATTCAGTTTTCCTGTGTTTCTCCCATGTATACATGTCATTAAACTTTTCTTTGTTTTTCTCTTGTTCCTCCATCTCATGACAATTTAATTCTTAGGCCAGCCAGAGGAACCTGGAAGTGTAGAATAAAGTTTCTTCCTCCCCTGCAGTACTTACACAAACCTAGATGGTACAGCCTACTACACACCTAGGTTATATGATACTAATCTAATGGGACCACCGTCTTATATGCAGTCTGCCATTAACCAAAACGGTGTATGACTGTATTAATACTATATGTCAATTTTAAAAAGTGAGGTAAGTATGTTTACATTCACAGGGGAAAATCTCCAATATATACTGTAGAGTTTAAAAAAAAAAGAGGTTGCTGAAAAATACCTATATTTGGATATGTGTTTAACAAGATGTTAGGGAGGTGCGAAAATTAATAGAGGAAATCTCAACTAAAATTGGAGTCAAGAAGCCCTGTAGAGGGAGCTCTCATGTCCTAGACTCATGGTCAATTACCTCAAACAGGAAGAGATACACCTTACATCTCCAGTAGGAAGTTGGCTACTACTCAACTATGCCAGCAGGAGGAAGGACGGTTTTCTTCTTGCCCAGCAATAAGCCCAGACAATGGAAAACACCACAGTTCAGCCAATGTAGAACTGTCACCGCCCTGAACTCTTACTCTCCTCCAATGAACTTTCACTTAGAACAGCCCCTCCCAACTCCCCCTTTTTTCTCTAGGAAAGCAAGACCCCCTCCTTTGTTCTCTGGATTTGCCCGTGGTTCACAATAGTTTGTATGTCCCAAATTACAATTCTTTTGCTATTCCTGAATAAACTCATTTTCCTGGTAAAATAACTGGCTATTTTATTTAAAAATTAACAGAGGAGAGAGAGATTCTGGAAAGATATATACGAAAGTAATAAGGTACCCCTAGAGTGGTAAATGGGATTAGTGGGGTGGTTATGGATTTTGGGTTCTTGTTTGGATTTAACTTCCACCTATAAACTTTGAATTGTTGACGAAGAAAATGTATTCATGCGTCATTTTGTACAACCTTATTAATGACAAAGTTTAAAAAGAAGCCATAAGCCCAGTGCCACACGGCCCAGCCCCAAAGCAAGCAACATAGTTATGAGACAGCAGATATGCCTTCCCTGCCCTAAGGTTCCTGCGAGTTCTTACAAGAATCCATATTTGTAGAATAAAAATCTGCAGTGACCCAAGAGAGACTCTAATGGGCAACTCCTTGTGTTCTCTAGTTTGGTGAATTGATGTGAAAATGAGAGCAGCCAGAAAATTAAGAACTATGTAACAAGACAATCTTTGGTTAGTCTGGAAGGTAGTCCCTTAAAAGAGTTTCAGAAGGGAACTGACTTCTTGGGAAAGGCCACCCTTGGTTCTGGAGGAAAAAAAACCACTTGAAGTTCCTTTTTTAATTTTTGATGCATTTTTAGCCCTCCCATTGAACTTGGAAAAGATACTGAAATAATCAAACGTAAACTGTTTCAGCTGAGCAAGTTGTGTTGCGTTAAGTGATATAAATTGCATGTGCCATTTAACATATCTTTGTCTCTGCTCTAATATCTGTATTCTAATAGGTAAATTTATCTTCCCTGCGTGAGAGTTTATTGCCGATTCTGGGAAGGTCTGTGTGTTATTATTAAAGTCTTTACTCACCAAAAGAGGAGACTAGGAAGATGGCTAGAAAAGATGTTCAGACTTCGCATTTCATCACTGGAGAAGAAAGTGAGAAACAAAAAACTTGACCAGTTTGTTGCTTCCACTGGACTGTTAATGTCCAGTATGTGATGCTATTTAACATAAAATACTCTAGATGCTGTCGAAGGTACTGATGTCTCTCTACTATGTTCTATTGCCTTTGGGAAGCCTAAGAGTAAGACCACACTTCCGGAACTGGGGTGGATTTTGGCTTCTCAAAGGAAATGAGCAGTCACACTGTTATCCTAGAGAAGAGCAAGCTTTCACGGGTGAAACTTGGGGCCTCACCTGAGTAGAGTGGGAAACTATTCCATGTCCCTGTGCTTCTGGAAGCTTGGTCCTGGATTAAAAAGAAGGCCATAGGATCTAAATGCTAAAGAGCTTCTTCCAGATTAAGTTATCAAAGGGACTCTCATTGAGGTGGGGAAAGGGGTGCTCTCTCAAAGATGGGTTCGGGGGCCTCTTTCTAACAAAAGAACGCAGATCCAGCAAAGTCTGGTCCAACAAGGCATCCATATGGAGTAGTTTGTGTCCCCAAACTCCCAACCTGGATTTACCTGGGGTCTATTCACTTTCCCTGCACATTAATTTATTTTATTATTCTCAAAGTTTGACGTTAAAACTGGGCATTTACTTGCAGTGAAGGTTTAGGGCAATAGTTGTCAGTTTGTTTTTTGTTTTTCTTGGTTTTGGGGGTTGCTTGGGATTTTTTTGCTTGAAATCCTCTAAAAGAATTTAGAAAATCTATGCACCTTCTCATATATTTTAAATTTGGCAATTAAAATTTTTCATCACGTTTAAATAACTGCAAAGAATACAACTTTTGACATATGAATATTGACATTTTAAGATAAAACTTTTACATCGTTTGTTAAGCACATTGCACAAAATATTGACATTTCATATACTTCATCCATTTAAAATATATATAAACAAGCTTTATCTTCTTAAAAAAGATTGGCACCTGAGCTCACAACTGTTGCCAATCTTTTTCTTTTCTGCTTTTTCTCCCCAACTCCTCCCAGTACATAGTTGTATATTTTAGTTGTGGGTCCTTCTAGTTGTGGCATGTGGGACGCCACCTCAGTGCCTGATGAGCCATGCCATGTCCGTACCAAGGATCCAAATGAGGGAAACCCTGGGCTGCCAAAGCCCAGTGCGCGAACTTAACCATTCCACCACAGGGCTGGCCCCCCAGGCTATTTTCTTTTTTTAACAGTCAAAAGTTTATATCCTTCCTTTTCCTCCTAGAATTCATATTTCCAATCTACTCCCCCTACAGAATTTTATCATAATGTAAATTTCATGATTGAAAGTATTTTATTGATCACCCTATCGTAATTCTCTGCAACAAAAATAAGTAAACTAATGAAAATGCATTTTATTTAATTTCCAGTGGCCATAAAGATCTAAATGCTGAAGAGCTTTTTCTAGACTAAGTTATTATTCTAATTTTTATTTGTATGTGATTTTGTTAAATAATTTTGAATATAAAAAGTATGTTTTTGCAGGAACTGCATTTCTTAATGAGATAGATCTGGGTTTTTAAAAAATTAGTTCATCTATACATGGATGAACATTTTTCATTACCAGAGTGAGACAGAATTTATCATCAATTTTATTCCTTTTTTTAAATGTAAGCGCTTGAGACAACTGTTCATATATATAAGTAGATGCAAATGTAAGAGCCTTATTATAATAATGTCTTTCCTTTTCTTTAATTCTTTGCAAGTTATATACGAAATAAAAACAATCAATCAACAAAAGTTAATTTAAATCATCTGTCCACTGACAGCCTCTTTGTCTTCCTTTAGCTTTAATGAAAGCAAAGAATTGGAACCATCTGAGTTGCAAAAGTCTTGTTACTAATCATTGGAGTCACTCACATTCTCCACATCAGCACCAGTATTCCGAATTGCCTGGTTGGTTGCTCCCTAGATGCTTTCCATCCCAAGCCAATGTGAGATCTAGAATGGGTGAGACTAATGCCTTTCCTTAACAAAGTGTGAAAGAGGAAAAGTGGAAGGGGAAGTGGAAAAGAGAAGCTGCAGACCACTGGCATGTTCTCAGGCAGATCACTTTTAGGAAAGTAAACACATGGAAATTGAGAACCTGGACTAATTCCTGCTACTCCTTAGAATGCCTTCGTGCATACTCAGGGAAGTATTTACCCCAGTTTGAAAACAGGTGGGATGGGTGAAAGCAATAACACCCTAAGGGAAGCTGGTCTTGAGAGAAATAAATGTTAACTGCAGAATGGTTGAGAAGTACCAAGAGACAGATTCCTAGCTGAGGGAGCAATGACATTCAGAGTGTATCTGTGAAACCATTTATCACTCTGTAGAGATTCCCAGACACATTTGGTGATAAAAACTGTATTTCCTGCAGTTAATATGATAGGATACCAGAGTGTTTGAGCATGTAAATGAAATAGCATCTGATTATGAAATAACAGCAAGAATCTGTTCCCCCTTATTCTCCCATGAATCACCCAAAAGCAACAAAGAGAAGAGGAACAAAAAGGAAAACTCCATCTTCAATAAAACCACAAGATATCTGTGACTCTGAACACAGTATATGAAGTGGGGCTGCCATATGCATGGAAGATAAAACTGGGGTGTGGGAAGACACCAAGTCAAGATGCATGTGGTTGCAAATAAGGGGGGGGAAGGCAGAGTAAGCACCTTGGAATACACTTAAGAAGAAATATGCAAAAAAAAAAAGAAAGACATTGAAAGGTACACCATGTTCTTAAATAGAAAAACTCAATATGATACTGTCAGCACTTTCTTAGTTAATCTATATTTTTATATGACCTCAATAAAACTACCAACAGGATTTAAAGTTAGACAAGCTGACTATAATGTTCCTATGGGAGAAAGAAAAGTCAAGAACAAGAACAAGAAGAATCTCAAAAAGACAAGGAGGGAGAAATGCTCTAGGAGATATTTAAACATATTATGAAGTTAGGGCAATTAAAACAGTGTGGTGCTAGTACACGAATAGACGTATCAATGAAACGGATTAAAAAATCTAATCTGCCTAACAGAAATTATAAAAAAGGTGAATTTTCAAATTGGTGGAGAAAATATGGATTATTTAATAAATGGTGTTGAGACATCTGGATAGTAAAGTAGGAAAAAAGAAACTCATTTGATTGATACCTCATATTGTATAATAGGAAAAATTCCAAATTGGTCAAATATTTAAATTTTAAAACCAAAACCATAAAAGCACTAGGAAAAAAATGGAAAAACGTTTTTATAATCTTACAGTTGGAAAGGTCTTTTTGCACATGAAGAAAAACCCTGAAGTCACAAAAGAAAATATTGATAAACTCAACTGTGTAAAAATAAAAAAGGCATACATGCAAAATCCACCATATATCAAAAGATAAATGGCAAACCAGGAAAAGTATTTGCTATCATATTATATTCAAAAGCCTAATTTCTTTCATGTGTAAGAAACAAAAACGACAACCAAAGGCAAACAAACATGAACAAAGGATATCAAAAGATAGTTCATAGAAAGGGAAATCAGACAATTCTAAAAATTAAAACATTCAATCTCAGTCCTAATAAAAAAAAAAAAAACACTAATCAAAACTACAAGCTATGAGTTTCCAGCTATTACGATAGCAACAAGCAAAAAGTTTGAGAACTCACCAGTTGCCCTGCCACTTTGGGTCGTCTTTCCACTCCAATCCCATCCTTGTAAACTCTGCGATTCTGGTGCTGAAATTGCACACAGTATTTCCAATTCACCATCTGGCACCTGGTTAGCCTCTGGCAATAAGGGGTACTTGAAGGGGAGAGAAAGGCTGAAAGAGGAAAAAGGGACTTGCTCCTCCCTCTCTGCCTCCCCTTCCGGTCAAAATTACCCCTGACAACTTTTTACACCTACAGCATCCTTGCTTAAACTTTGCAGTAGCTAAATCCAGTGTGCAGTTTTTCCAACATTTAAAGAGTCAGCCTGAGTGTTCCACATTCAGAGAACCACCACTAACCAATCAGTGCTCCCTCCTCGGAGGTCTGGTCCCAGCCACATGGGGATGCTCCTCCAAGCTTACAGCACCAGCTGAACAAAATTCCGCTCCTCAGGGGTCTGAGTTTCAATGCTGTAAGTTCCCTCCTCTAAGCTTCTAAATTTTAATAATTTCAACCTCTTCACTTGTTCCCCCAGCCCCGGAGAGGGCGGCTTTTTTTGTAATTCCTACCTCCTTGATACCTTAGTATTCTCTTCTTGCCTTAATCCTCTTCTTTATATTGTTATACCTAGTTAACAATTCTTTACATGAAACTCCTTCTGTTTAAATAATTGCTATGGCTTCTGATTGGATCTTAACTGGTACCATAGCCAAAGGTGTGGAGACACAGGCAATCTTACGTTATTGGAGAGAGCATTAATTGACACATACACCAACCCCCCTCCAAGAAAGTTGGCAACTAACCAGCAATTTTACGTCTAGAAATTTATCACAGATTTACTCATATGTGTGTGAAATACTGTGTATAAAAGAAAATTTATTGTAACTTTGTTTATAAAAGCAAAAGATTGCAGGGGAAATTAAAAAGTTAAACGGTAAGGAAATGTTAAGTAAATTATAATATATTCATTAGTGAAACACTTTGCCGAAATTAAACATAATTTTTTAAAAGCCCTATGCTGTACCAATATGGAATGATCTCCAAGATATTGGTAAGTGCACAAAGAAAGGTGTGAAACAATGCATTTGTGTGCTTCTACTTGCATTTTTTTTAAATAAAAAGAATATATGTTTGCATAGACTATTTCTATAAAGATATAAGGGAAACTGGGTGCCTAAGGAACAGGGATGAGAGAGAGACTTAAATTCACCGTATACCCTTTTGGACTTCTTGAATTTTGTAATATGTACATGTATTACCTATAAAAAATTTTAATGCAAAAAACCTTTAAAATATCAAATGGGGGACAAATGAGATACAGAGAATTTTCTAGTTCAAAATTGCAAACTGTGCAAAAATGGTTATTTGCTCTCTCTCCCAAGGCCACATTAAAAAAGTGTTAAAAGAACAAAAATGATATAAACCCACAAGAATGAAGAGAACAGGAGGGAAGCTATTAGCAAGTGAAATATTTCTAAACATTTCTGGAAGAGGAAAAAGTGAATAAAAGATTCTGGAGCTGGGCAAAGGAAACCAGAACCTGGAATATCCGAGAAGGGGCCACAGCTAAGGAGGGAGAAAGTCTTCCCGGGAGAGCCCGGAAAGACACTGGCCTGCCTCTGAGACTCTGGGAACCCCAGGCAGAAGGAACTAGGCCCTAAGGACCGTTAACAGCAGCACCACCAGCAATCCCCTCCCTGATCCTTGACAGAATGGTTGGTAGGGAAGTGTTTTACATCCAGACCAACAGTGAATACACAAACAATGGGCACTTTGCTAAAGAAATTGACCAAAATAGAGAGAACAAAGGGAGCTCGTATATGGTCCCAAACGTCCAGGGGACTCTTTAGATTGTGTTACTTAATGATCCCCAGGCTAAATGGCTGGCTCCCCACAGGCTCATTCAAAAAAGAAAGTCCATAAATGGACACATACACACACACACACACAGACTGGATCTTTTCTATAGCCTTATTTTTTAATATGATGCATAACCAAGTATCATTACGTATTTGAGAAAGAATGTGGCATTAAGCAAAAGACTGAGATAAGGAAGGGGAAAAGTAACTCTGGAAGCAGCACAGTTATTTAGGGAGAAGACGAGAACTTCAAAAGAAAACTCTAATATTCTCAGCCACTATAATCTCCTATAAGGAGAAGGGGATCATTGGTTCACAACCTCTAGAATTCCCCGGGGTAGAATCCAAAAGTGACCTCCCCACACACCGAGGGCATGGAGAGACCTAAGAAAGGGGCAGACCACTCCAGATTGGTAGGGGGCGGATTTAACAAGGAAGGAAACTTATATATGAGGCCTGTCTTTGGTGGCTGCAAGATGAATAGATCTCCTCACCCACCTGCCAGAATCTTAGACGCTTATATAGAGGCCTTAACGGTGTTCAGTCACCTATCCAGTCCAGAGGGTCTCAAAAACCCATTGCTATCTCAAGGCTGCCTCCTTGAAAACGGCTCCTAGTGTGGAATGGTGGGCGGAGCTTACATTCCAAGGACAGGGGAGGAGGTAAGGAGCCAATTGCCCAGGGCCATCTCGAAGGTCAACCAGTGGTCACGTATTCTCAGTGACCTCCTCCAACAGAGGTGTTATGAAAAAGGAGCCCTCAGAGAACCAAAAGAAGTTCTTAGAAATAAAAACATATAGTTGCCAAAATAAAAATTATTAATAAAGAATTGAAATATAAAATGAAGAAAATCTCTCTGAAAATAGAACCTAAATACAAAGAAACAGAAAATAGTCATAAAAACATCAAGCCAGAGGTTCCAATATCCAACCAATATGAACTCTAGAAGGAGAAAATGAAGAATGGGTAATTATTAAAGAAATAATATAAGAAATTCCCAGAATTAGGCAAATAATTTTCCAAGCTAAGATGTTCTGCTGTGTGCAATACAACGAATGAAGAGAAAAATACCCATGTCTAGTCCCAAATTCTTGAAATTTTAGAACACCAAGGGTAAAGAGAAGATCCTAAAAATTTCCCAAAAGGAAAAAACAGTCCACTCAGTAATGAGAAGTAGATTGACATCAGACTTGGCAAATTAACATGAATTTTAAAAGATGAAACCCTCCAAAGTAATAAAGCAAAAAATATTTCAGCTTAGAATTTGATAGCCAATCTATCAATCCAGTATAAGAGCAGAATAAAGACATTTTCAGACATGTAAATACCCAGAGCATCTATTTCCCTCATATCTTACCCTTTCTTGGGAAGTTACTATTACATGCTCCAGCAAATCTAAGAGATAAACCAAAAAAAAAAAAAAAAGATATGAGACCAAGGAAACTGGAACTCCAGCCTAGGAGAATAATGAGAGTGGGAAGACTCAAAACAACATCTCTTCAACCACCCTAAAGAATCATCAACCCAGGTTAGAGAGAAAAAATACTTGCCTCCAAAAAGAGGTATCAAGGTTGGGATGGGGTGGAGAGGATAAAGAGACATCTTTCTTTCTTTTTTTTTTTTTTTGAGGAAGATTAGCCCTGAGCTAACATCTGCTGCCAATCCTCTTTTTTTGCTGAGGAAGACTGGCCTTGAGCTAACATCCATGCCCATCTTCCTCCACTTTATATATGGGACACCTGCCACAGCATGGCTTGCTACGTCCGCACCTGGGATCTGAACCGGCAAACCCCGGGCCACCGAAGTGAATGAGCACACTTAACCACTGCGCCACCGGGCAGGCCCTAAGAGGTGCCTTTCATTTGGCAGTATCTTTACTGCTACAAAGACAACAGTACAAGAAAAAAAGGGAATTGGAAACTCCGGAGGGAAAGGAAAAAAACCAAGCTAGAAAGAAATGTAATCATAGCATATAATTTGGCTCTGGAGTGAAGAATAGTCACAAAATCGTAAGCATAAAAACACTCCTGAGTTTCAGCTTTTAGAATCGATCTGTAGCAAAGCTCACAATTTTTGATTATGTTATGTTAATAGATTGTAAGTGCTATTAAATTTAGTGATCTAAAAATATAAAAGATAGAAAGAAGGAAGTGAAAAGTGGAGGAAAGAAGGAAAAGAAAGTGTAGGGATATTAATTTTTTCATCCTGTAATATGTAAAGTGAGGAGTAAAGAGATACTGTAGTGTCTCTATAAGCTAGAATTCAAGTAAATGTTACAAAGTAACCGAGAGACTAACTTAAATGATGAGATACCTTCATTTGGGGGAAGTGGGGAAGGCGGTCTGACTCCACTTCTATCATAACAGGATGTCTATAGATAACGTCCAAAATTGGCAAAATAAGAAATAGCAATGTAAGACTTTTTTAGAAAAATGGAGGCTACCTCCATAAAAACATTTTAAAAGTTCAAAGCGATTGCCTCTGCAGAGTCGGACTAGGGGTAGACTGGTGAGGCAAGAGATTTGCTTTTCTTTAAAACATTTCTTCACTATTTCATCTTTTAATTACAAGTATGTATTAGTTGGATAAAATGTAAATATATCTATTAAAATTTTAAAATAAGTGTTACTTCACATAGTCATGAAGCCTTGGACATTAGAGTTTCAAATAGATGCGGGAAATGTGAACAGGGCCAACAAATATCTTATGAGATTATTTAAACTGAACTCATAATCTTTCAAACAACCATTTTCTTCAAGGTTCTCAGTAAGAGGAATGGAGATTTGAGAAACATATTAAATTACCCATGCACAAGTAAAACTGTTCCTTCAGTTCCCAAAATGTTAGTGAGTTAAGATAGGGGAAAGAGGGGACCAGCCCAGTGGCATAGTGGTTAAGTTCACACTGTCCACTTTGGTGGCCCATGGTTCACAGGGTCAGATACCCAGCGTATTCAGATACCTAGCAGCACTCATCAAGCCACTCAGTGGCGGTATCCCACATACAAAATAGAGGAAGATTGGCACAGATGTTAGCTCAGTGACACTCATCCTAAAGGAAAAAGAGGAAGATTGGCAAGAGATGTTAATTCAGGGCCAATCTTCCTCACAAAAAAAAAAGGGCTAAGGGAAAATAACACTGAATAAGATACGAGATGACCTGGATTTAAGCTCCACATCTGAACCTGACTCACCACATGACTTTTAGAAAATCAGTCCTCCTGCCTGAACCACAGTAAGATCCTCTGCAAAGAGAGAATGTCACTTTAGATGGGTGGATCTCAAAGGAGTTGATACCACCTCCCAAAGGCCACTGTGAGCGTTTATGGGGAATTTTTCATTGTTTCAATGATTAGGGAACCTACTGAGAGTAGAAGGTAGGAGCTGGGATGCCCAAAATAGTGCAATCCTTGGTGCAGCCCCACACAATACAATTGCCCTTTGTGACTTTTAAATGTTCTCCAAGACTTTTAAGTAATTTAACAAAATAATAATATCTTCATAATCACCCAAGCCTAGTACTTCCTTCTATTTGTTTTGCATATAAATACCAAATATGTTTTACAAGGTTTTAACCTAAGCTGGATTTTCCAGGAATGCAGCTACCATGTTAATCAAGGGAAAATTTTACTTTGCTCGCTTCAGAATTTTATAAGAATGGTTCACCCGTCACAAAAATCACAAGGCTGTTGTGATCTCTGAGTTAGGAAATCTCCCCTCATGTTTTGGGCCATCTTTGTGGCTGTTGCATTCACAGCTACTCCACTTAAAGATGCGAACACCGGACCACTTCATTATATCTTCACCCATAGTTATGCCCAAGCATTTTCATATGGAAATACACAGTACTTTATCATACACTACTTTCCTTTCATTTATTTTTCCTATTATAGTATAAGCATTCTACTGACATGCTTAATTTATGCGAATGGTAGGCTATATTACATATGGATTTCATTTCAGGGTAATAAAGAAGATGTCAGACATAACGGTTATATGGCAATTGGATCCGATAAGACTGAAAACTATGGGTCTAGATTGTTTCTAAAATTGCTTGCAAGTATAGAACTCTCATCCTATAGTAGCTCCCGCTTTGCAAAATGTTTCTCACACTCTCATGGAGCAGGGTCCACTCTCCAGACAGTTCTCTGGTGATGAAGAAAGATGCAGGGTAGAAGCTCTGCTGTACACTAGCACCTGGGCAGTGAGGGTAATTCCAGGAGAATCCGGTCTTGGCCAGGAGTGTGATCTCAGGGTCAGGAGGGGCTCAGAGACCAACTGGTGACCAGAAAATACAATTGTTTCTCCATGTTCATTCAGATGCTGGTTCCATCAGGCCAGCATAGTATTTTCCTTGACAAGGACAGTGATCCCTAAAACCACAGGGTTTCAATGTCTTAGACCCCTATCCTCCTGGCACCTGTTCTATTTTAAGATTATGCCCGTGGCAGCACAGGCAACTCCCAATTGTGCAAACAATATTATAAAACTACTTGTAAGGTCCAATATTAAGGGTTCTGGAGGTGGGAGTAGGAGGAATGAGGACCATTCCCAAACCAGGATATCTGTTGGGTTGTTAGAGACTCTGGGCTGGAGTTCCAAGTCTCGGTGGCAGCCACTGGAAACCTGAGAATATCTAATTTCATAAATCTTCCTTAAATAAGTGTTTATGTCTCAGAACCTCTTCTAAGGAAATAATGGAAAATATTGAGGCAGTATTACACCCAAACATATTCAATATGTAATCGACGAAAATAGTGAAAAGACAGAATCACCCTAAATATTTCATCCAGAGGATCCCCCAAACCGGAAATCCAGGGAGTCTTTTGTTTCTCCACCTTCTCCTTCACCTGTTCCTTCTGTCCATTCAGACTCCTATTTTCAGACCCTTCCTTTTCTCTCCCTCCCCATTACCTTAAGTCTAGTCTAGGTCCTCACTACCTCTCCTCTGCGTTGTTGCAACAAGCTCCTGGCCAGTTTATCCCGCCTGCACTCTTGTTCCTTCCAATCTATTCTCAACCTTCCAGAGTCATTTTTCCGTAATTAAACTGTGATCGTATTGCTCTAGTGCTTAAAATACTTTCATGGCTTCTCATTGACCTCAGGGTAACGTTTAAACAGGCTAATATGCCCACAAAGCCCTGAGGATCTGACTCTAGGGATCTCTCCAGTCTCGTCTCAGTCACTCAGTCTCTACATTCCAGGCAAATCGAACTTTCATGTCTCAAGTGTTCCATGATCTCTTTGCCTCTGGACTTCTACACCCACTGTTTCCTCTGCCCAGAATACTACTCATCCCATTACCCCCCACTCCAACACACACAAACACACACACACACACACACTCCTCAACTCAGCTAACTTCTATGCATCTTAGACTCCATTTCCTCCAGGAACTCTTCCTGACTTCTGAGATCTGGGTCAGAGACCTCATCTCTTCCATGGTACCCTACTCTTCCACATCCCTTTTAACTGAACTCTCTTTTTTTTATATACGCTCATAAAACTATAACTGCATGAAGGCACAGATTTTGTATGTTCTGATCATGTTGCATAACAGGTGTGTAATGCATTTTTGTGAATAAATGAATAGTCAATTATATTATCTCCACATGCACAATGTATTTATTGACGTATCACAGAGGCATTAAAACAGCAATGGCATATACAAAAGAATAAACATTATGAAGAAGAAGTTCTCTAAGTAGTGCATTTTATCTGAGATTGCCCACTTAAATAAAAATTTTCTCTCTAATTAGTTTAGTGTCATACTGACCCCTGTGCATGTGTGTGTGTGTGTTTGCACGCTTAGAAGTTCCTTTTTGAAATATTTTATAAAAGGCAAAAAAAGAATCGTTGAGAATGATAGAGCCCACATCCATTTTGAGGGCTGCATACCTAGAAGTTTAAAGATATTTCTACTACAGGCCCTGACAAAATTCTCCAATTTTCTTTCACTAAGTAATTAATGATAGCCTCTGACCCCTGTGATCAATGAAATATTTTATATCTGGTTCAACCTAGATCTTCTCCTCTGGGTTTCATATTTTTGTCCCACATAGTTTGATCTGCTGTTGGCAGTGTCTTTCTACTTTGCTGACTCTTTGTTGATATAATTGTTTACTTTCTTTGTCAATTGACTTTGATGCTAAAAAATTTTTCCCAAACATCACCAACCTATAGTAATCATTAAAATCTAACTGAAGTGGAAACAACCCAAATATCTGTCAACAGATGAATGGATAAACAAAATGTGGCTTATATATACAATGGAATATTATTCAGCCTTGAAACTGAAGGAAGGAAATTCTGATACATGTCACAACATGGAAGAGCCTGGAAACATGCTATGTGACATAAGCCAGACACAAAAGGACAAATATATGACTCCGCTCATATGAAAAATCTAGAATAGGCAAATTCATAGAGGCGGAAAGTTGAAGGGAGTTTACCAGGAGCTGAGGGGAGGGGGAAAAGGGATGTTTCTGTTTAATGGGTACAGAGTTTCTGTTTGGGATAATTAAAAATTTCTGAAAACAGAGAGTGGTGGTGGTTGTACAACACTGTGCATGTACTTAATGCTACTGAATTGTTTGCTTAGAAACAGTTTAAATGATAAATTTTATGTTATGTATATTTTACCACAATCAACCCACACACAAACACACAGTGTCACTGGCTCAGGGCCCCTCCCGCATCACTCAGGTAGGCCAACACCCTCCAAGCCTCACTGAATGCTCCTGGGGTCCCCGGTGGTGGCCCACGTGAATTTACCAAGTTTCTGGTGGATTTTTATTCTACCACCCTGAAATGTTCCTCCACCCATAAAGCTACTAGAGGGGAATGTCTTGCTATTGTCTCAAGGGGCCGTGCCTTCCAAGAAAACACTGATGTCCGTGCCACGTGTGCAGCGTCTTTGGGGTCCCAAAGCTGCCCACCACGTACCAAAGCCACCTTGAGTTTTCAGAGGTCTAGCGAGGCCAGAGCAGCTGTGCTCCATTCTTTGCAAAAGAGTGAAGTATCCCTCTTGCACATATCCTATCACGTTTTTGTTACCTAGGCACAAAAGTTGTATAGCTATTATGTCCATATTTAAAAACCCTGCTTCCACTTCTGCTTCTGCTTCCAGCCCCATGAGCCCTTCACTTTCTGCCTACAGCCCTATAGCCCTGAGCAGAGAACCAGGATCTGAGATGCCATGCCATTCTCCCTATCTTTTCCTTATCCCCAAGTGGCCAAGCAAACCTTCAAACTGTCTCAGCCAAAAATCCTTGAGCAAATAGTTTTCTCAAGAGCCTTCTATCTGTTCCTAACATACAGACTCCATTTTCAAAATTGAATCCGAGTTTTGGCACAATCAAGATTTTCTGCACACCTGGAAGACTTCAATTCTCTCTAATTAATAGTAACCCGCAGGTTCTCAACTCACCCAGTTTCTTCCTTCTGACCCACCTGTTTCTGAACTGCAGATACAAACCAAAATGGATTCTGAGATGCTCAAGTTCTCTTACAGTCATCTGAACATTCAGGAAGAATCCAGATGATCCAGAGTAGTAGTTTCTTTCTCCTATCCGTCCTTACGTAGAGCTTAGATACATGGCCCCTGGCAGATCTTCTTCACCATCAGTTGTACCAAGTAGGATATCCCACTGCCTCCCTGTGGCCATCACAAATGTGTCACCAAGTGTCTGCTATTAAGCAGCCAACCTATAATCCATCAGATCTCAATACCTCACTATACTATTTTTTCTTCTACCTAGAATTTTATTCTCCAAGTTCTGCACCAGGCAAAATTTTATTTGACTTTCAGATTTTACTAAAATCTTACTATCCCTTGGCTGTTCTTCTCTTACTTTCTTCCCTCTCTATTTTCTAGAAAGAATAAATCATTCCCAACGTTCTTTATTCACACACATATATCACACTTATATCATGGGAGCATAATACTATGTTTATATTGTTCCTCTCCTGCGGGACCAAGAGCTACTTAAGGGCAGAGACTGTCTCATTCATCTCTTTATCAATAGAATTTGGCTCAGGAGAAAGCTCTAATTGTAAGTGCACAAAAAAATTAAAGATTTCCTGAAAAATTCACAGAAGTATTTCAGCTTTCATTCCTCTCATTTTTAATATTTCCTCAAAGACACATCATATCCTCTTACTTATCTGTAACTTACAAAATCTTTTTTGTATTGCTTGTACAGGACTACAGAAATGTGTCTCAGGGCACATTTACGGTGGGGACTCCCACCACAGTAATCTCTTGTAGGCACCTGCTTATCTCCTTCACACTACAGATGTTGGCGGAAACATCCCATTGTCTTTATCCCCCCACATCTTGTACTGATACCTCTAGGAACTGCTTCTTTTCTTTCGCCCTTCTTTGAGTGCACTAGTATTTTTGCAGTAGATGGAATAGAAATGGCACTAGGCATCCTCCACCCTATCCATCATTTTGTCTTTCTTGTTCCTTATTGCCACTCTCTTTTCCTTCTCTAACTCTTTTGTGGCTTCCTACAACTCGACTCTACTTCAGCACCTACTGGGTGCTACTGGCTGAAGGTCATCCTGCCTTGTTGACACCAAGCGTGTATAATTCTATGATCCCTCCTGCAGAAACTTAGGAGGGTGGCTGCCCCTAATGTTTTTCCATCTCCTTCTAAAAGATCTTCCTTTTGTTGATGCATCCTGGGTCCCCTTCCACAGTCCCAGCACCTCCTCCAGAGAGTGACCTCCCCCATCCTTTAAAGAGAGCCATCTAATTTTGACCACAGCACACTCTTTACCTCTCAGCAAAAGCCCCATTTAACTTTCTATCAGACAAACTACAAGCTCCCTGTTGATAAACACCCTAGATGGACATCATAATCCCAAACATTCTCCCAATGCTGTATTTTCTCTTTCTTCAAGCATAAGGCCTCTATATCATCTCAGATCCTTAAAATAAAACGCACCTGGGCACAGTTTTGAAGTGACAATATGTAAAATGTTGCAACAAATGGAGAGATTCTGAAGTGACTTTCATATATTGAACCCAACTCTCCCAAGAGAAAGAATCCTCCAGCATCCTTCCAACTGATGCTCAAGAACAGAATCAAAAGATGTTCTGGGCACGCTTTTTTTTTTAACTAAATTATAAGTATGGATAAACTCACCTCTATTTAAAAGAAAGAAAAAAGCTAGAGAAAATGAGTCCTAATAAAAATACTGAACACAACAGAAAGATTAAAAACATAAAGTACATACTTCTAAAGATTTGCCCCAGACTACATTACATAATTTGATGACGACTTCTTTGTCCTCTGGTAGAAACAAGAGAAAATTAGGTCCTGGCTTGATAGAAGACAATTTGTAAACCTTCCCAGATTTTCTTGTCTTCTTGTTCCAGTGGAGACCTCTACTTCCTTCGTTCTCCTAATTATAAGCATTTATGATTGAGAACACCCTCTCCTACATCCTACACTTATTTTCCTTTATCTCAGGGAAGGAATCTAGCTCCGTGCTGTCCAATACAGTAGCTGCTAGCCACATGTGGCTATTTAAGTTTAAATTAAATAAAATGTAAAATGTACTTCCTCAGTTGCACTAGCTACATTTCAAGTGCTCAGTAGCCACATATGGCTAATGGCTACCATATTAGACAGGGAAGATTAGAGTATTTCTGTCATCGCAGAAGATTCTACTGGACAGTGCTGATCTAAAGGAATTCTCCTTGCAGTCAGGGCTTATCAAAGCTCCTTTGTAATAATGGTGTAGAAAGGTAACATTGCCGCAGAAGATTTATAAAACTCAGAGCCAAAATGTCTTGCCCTTTTAAGTGTGGCTAAAACTCTCAGTGCTGTAGAACAAGATGCAAGCAGTTCTCATATAAAAGATAGGAGCTCTGACTGGGATGTAGATGTTTATGGATTCTGACGAGGTGGAATAGGAGGAGGATTATTGAAATATTACTGATAAAAGACATCTGTCATATATAAGCTGAATGGAAGGTACTCAGAGGCAGGGTTGAAAGGCGGCATGACCTGATAGCTTTAGGAGGATAGCCCATGCATGTCCTGAATTCCCTGAGCCAGCTTTTTTGAGATAATGCCCAGACTCAGAGAGGCACAGCCATGAAGGGTGGAGAGCAGGAGTGAGGCTGGAATCAGAATAGGAAATTTTAAGACCAGCATTCTATTTCCAAGACAGAAAATCAGCAGCCCCAGGGCCACTGTGTATGGTGTGCAGGGTGTCTACTGTACATGAGTGTCCAGCTGAGGGAGCGATGGGGGCTGCCATCTCCCCACACTCCACTCACTGAGCCATGTACCTGGCATGATCTACCCATTACACGAAAGCACCATATGGACTAGCAGCAGCCCAGAGTAGCCATGTGAGTTTTTTAAAATTCCTCTTCTTTAGGGTCTCAGTTGTATCTTCTATAAAATGAATATGATAGGCTGAATAGCTGTCTATGTCCTAATCCCTGAAGCCTGTGATTATTTTACTTCATGTGACAAAAGGGACTTTGCAGATGTAATTAACTTAATGATCTTGAGATGGAGAGATTATCTTCGTACCCAGCTGAGCTCTATGTAATGACAAGTGTCCATATAAGAGGGGGCAGAAAGTCAGACAGAAGAGAAAATGCTAAGCCATTGCCTCTGAAGATGGGGGAAGGAGCCATGAACCAAGGAGTGTAGGCAGGTGTTCGCTGCTGGAAAACGCAAGGAAACAAATCCACTCCACCAGAGTCTCCAGCAGGAACACAACCCTGTGGACCCATCCATTTTAGACTTCTGACCTCCAAAGCTGTAAGATGATACATTTGTCTTGGCACTGTTTTAAGCCACCAAATTTGTGGTAATTTTTTACAATAGTAATAAAAAGCCAATACAATAAGGATGTTGGGTTATGTCTAAAATCCCTTCAATTTAAAAAAAAAAAATCCAGTTTGACGCCTTCTGAAAAAAGCACATCAGATGGATTGCCTTTCACTTAAGAAGAAATGTGGGGGCTGGCCCCATGGCCGAGTGGTTAAGTTTACGCACTCCGCTGCAGGCAGTCCAGTGTTTCGTTGGTTCGAATCCTGTGCGTGGACATGGCACTGCTCATCAAACCACACTGAGGCAGCGTCCCACATGCCACAACTAGAAGGACCCACAACGAAGAATATACAACTATGTACCTGGGGGCTTTGGGGAGAAAAAGGGACAAAATTTTAAAAAATCTTTGAAAAAAAAAAAAGAAGAAATGTGCATTCTTTGATGTTAATGAAGACAGAGCAGGGAAGGGAAGCCCAGTGTCCACAGTGCAGCACTCCAGTGTATAAAGGCACAAAAAGCTTCAGAGTCTTGGACACAGAGAAGGTATCCAGGAGACACCGTCAGGACTGCTGCTGTCTGAGAGGATCACAGGCCCAGGAGTGCAGCTGGGGCCTGGTGAACACCCCCCCATGCACATCATACACTGACACCATGTAGTCCAAGACATTAGGACTGAAGGCCCACCGTGACAGACACTGTTAATCTCTTCTGGTGACAACACAAAGTCCCACCTGTTCACATCTCTGATGTCTCCCACCAAGGGGTTCATATCGAAGACCAATCCCCAAAAGGAATCTGCTTCCGCCCCAGAACAATGCTTGCCTCTGTCCCCACAGAATGTCTCTTCTCCAGACTCCTCCTCACCACGGGCGCCCCATCCCCCAGAGTCTGCAATCCCTGAAGGGCTTCCACCTCACACAGATGTGCAGCAAAGCGAGAATGGCCCAGAGACCCGGAAAAGGGCTGCCATCCCACTTGACGAGTACTATACACATCAGTCTTTCTCCTTATGAAGGAGTCTTATTAGCTTGGGCCCAGGCATCAGGTAAAGAGGCTGCACACCCAGGCAATCAGTGTAGACCTGGACTGACTGAAGGCTATTGGTTTCTTTAGTTGTGCTTATCTAATTAGGTAGGAATTTCTTTCTCTTTATCTCTCTCTCTCTCTCTCTCTCTCTGGAGAACACAAAAGCCATTCATGCCTGTGTTTGTGGAAGGGGGGAAAAAAGGCAGAAATAAGAAATTGAGTTATATGTTATATTTATAAAGGACAATATTGGAAGCTAGAGATCCACTCCAGCTCTTAACTCCCTCAATTCTGGGTGCTCTCAACTCATTCACCCTCCCCCCAGCCCACACAAGGCTTTTCAAAGTCTCAGCCCAGTGGACTGGGATCTCAGGCAGTGGATCAGATCTCAGGCAGAGCGTGGGGCTGCAAACGACTGCTGGGCAAGGGCTGGGAGGCTGATGAGGACCAGGAAACAGTGGGAGCTTCGCCAGCTTCACTCTTCCTGCCGTTGTTCTCCACAGTGAGTGTGTTAGTGGCTGAGCTATCAAGATCTAGATATCATAGACAACTTTAACTCCAGATATCAGCTAATGTGTGAATCATTTCCCAAAGCTGCCTCTTCAAGCTCTGTTTTTGGGGCGAAGGAGGCAGGATCACTCCCAAACTGGGAAATTGACGAGAGTTATTTATTAGCAACTTCAGGCATTCCTGGAGCTCCAAATCTCCATAGTCATAATTGAAAAGCTGGGAAAACTTCACTCCATCCACCACTTTAAGGAAATTACTCAAAATATGAAAAAGCTTTTTGGACCCCAGCATTATTTAGAGAAGTAAACAATTAGAAATAGACTGCTCGTTCTGCCCACTGATTCAAACCAGAAACCCCTCAACTGCCTTGTGTTCCTAACCTCCAGTTAACTCTTCCCCCATAAACATTTCTCAGATCTATCTGTGTCTCTCCCACACTGCTGCCTTAGACCTCCTCCAGCTGCCATCAGCTCCCACCTGGATTTCCAACAACTCACCTATTTGTGTCCTCACAGCTACCTTTGTCCCCCTCCAAACCAGTTTTCACAAAGGAGCTACAGCAATTATTCTCAAATAAAAATATCGACTCTCACACTTAACACATTTTATTAGCTCCCTGTATTAGGAGTTGCATTCATCTGCATGAAACTCAATCATGGCGGCTTACCCAAATGTGGGTTTATTCCTCTCATCCCATAAGCAGTACTGGGGGAGGGAGTGTGGCCACTGGTACGGTGGCTCCACAATGCCATCAGGGAAGCAGGATTGTCCTGTCTTTCTGCTCCACCAGCCCTACGATGACCTCTAGCAATTGTTGCCCTTCAGGCAGGAAGAGTAAAGAAATAAATCAGCAGCACTGTGGACTTCCACGTGGTATCAGTTGGCCAGAACTGAGTCACACAGCCTTCCTAACTCAAAGGGAAGTTGGGAAGTTGAATATTTTAACTTTCCAGTCACTACAGAAAAGGAAGGCAAGAAATGAGATTGGGATGGGTGTTAAGTGAGCCAACCCCTTAACTCTACAGACCTTAGCAGGCATTACAAGTTCTCACTGATTGGGGTCATGTTTAATCCTCTAGCTTCATTTCTCTCCACACCTCACTTGATAACATCCCAGGCCTGTTAATCTTTCAATTCTTAAAACATGCTGGTATCTCTCTTACCCCAGATGTTTGCACGTGTTGTTCATTCTGACTCACATCCTCATTTGTCCAGCTGACTCTTGCTCTTTTTCCACCCTCAACTTACATGAAACATCCTCTAAGAATGATGTATGCACCTCCCAATCCTAGATTAGGTGACTTTCCCAAGTTTATCAACCGTATTGTCATTGGCTGTTGACTTGTGCATATTGTCCACTACAACAACATCCCTGAAGACAGTGATAAGGCCTTGTCATGTTCATTCCAATGTTCTCAGTGCCCATCAGAGTCTGTCACATAGTTACGGGGAAGGTTACTGTTTGTTGAATAAACAAGGCAAGGATATCCCCTGAGGTAGTAATTTGCTATGGCCATCGCTCAGTATAGTGGAATATATCCTATTTCAAGCAAGTAGCACTGAGCTTCCTTGTGTCACAGGAAGGTTTGTAACAGCAAGCAATCAAAGCTGTTGGAGATAGTCTCCTACTGAACATGTGTTCAACAAACCCTGAGCTCCTGCAGAGATCATGCTGGGAGTCGAGGGAGGCAGACACATGGAAGCATCCAGGGAGAATGAAGAGAATACCCAAGGCTGGAAGAGGAACAGAGACTGGCAAGACCAGTGGGTATCAGGGACCCTGGTTCCAACCTCTGCCAGCCCTCTGGGGAGGGAGCAGAGTCTCTGAGAAGATGGCTTCAAACTGTACCTTAAGATCCTTAGGACTCCCAACCTAGACTAAGAGACCTATGGTCTACTTGGCAGAAGCAGCAGAGTCGCAGGCTTCAAGGATCCAGAAAGGCTTGAATGATGGGCATCTCAGCACTACCCAGTGGGTCTCCTTGATATTTGAGTGTTAATGTAAGACTCCTGAAACCTTTACATGACCTTGGGCCATCAGAAAGGGAACCCCAATAATGACTAAGTTAGAATGTTCAGCAACTCTATGGCACAGAAGCCCAGAGACTTACTTAATTTTATTTAAAGCAAATAGAGATGTGACATTTCTTGCTCACCTGAGTTTATTGAATAAGATTTATATTCACTACATAAACGGATGGCTTAGTGATTTATACTACATACATGTGACAGGTGAAATAATAAACGGTCACTCAAACTAACAGTGGCATACCCAGAGAGAAATAAGCCCCACAATGACCAAGTTGTATAAATGGTGCTTATTCCCTGGTTTTATTCTCTCTAGACACCATTATTTTAACCTAAAATCTGGATCCATTCAGTCAAGCTCTCTCAATACATGAATACCTGAAAGATCTTCATCAAAAATCTTTAGAAAAATAGCAAATGGATCCATTGAGAGTGACTGAATTCACATTCTATGATGAGAACAATATGTTTACTGGTCGTAATTGCCTGGCCTTTCACATTAGACTGTGTGTAATGATTTGCCTCTTCTGTTTTACCTCACTGAAGAAAGGGAGAATCCTTAATGCTTGTAAGATAAATGAACTAGTGTCTATTCTGGTCTCATCTAGATGCTCTTTTCTGAGTCCCCTGATATTCCAAAATCCCATCCAACTTGCCCTACTTCTTTGTTTTGATGACTTGATTATCAAGCCTCAGTATGTGCTTACGCACCTGCTCATTGTAAAGCCTTGGAGTACTCAGCCTCTATTGATTTTTCTGTTAACTTCTGGCTTTTCCCAGGCCTCACCAACCTGGGAAAGAGAATTGAATCACATTAACTGAAAGCCTTCATGGCCCTTCCTCTAGCCCCAGAGTTATACTCTGTTATTTCTGAGGCTCTCTGGTGGTATCCATGTGACTTTAGTCCCCTCTCGGACTTTTACTGCCATTTACTTTTCTGAAGCTCACAAAACCTCTCTCCTTGTCGCTGCCACCACTGCCCTCTGTGAGAAGCCCAATGTTTATTCCAGGGATGACGCTATCAGGTGCCAAGTCTGGGTGCTCTCGATTCAGTCCTCAATGCAGCAGAGTTTTGCTATCTTTCCCCATGAAGTAGGGAAAATTATATCTCCCCACTTCAATGGAGTACCAAGCCTGAATTGCTTGTTCTTCATGTGTGGCTGAGTGCTTAAAAAATACAGCTCGTTTGACTTCTACCTATCACCTCAAATCTCCAAAATGCTCAAGAACTGATCCATAGGGCCCAAGCAGGGAAAGAATCTGAGATACACACTAAGCCATCCTCCCGTGTCCAGTTTTTCCCCAAGCGTGCCAAACAAATATCATGTCTTTAGGAGAAAAAGCCCTTGCATAAATTAACTCCCCCTAGTTCTGCTTCTATTTCATCAGACATATCCTAATCCCATTTTACCATCTCTGCTATATCGGAAAGATATAACTTGCTCTAATTTTATGGTAGACCACTTGTTTTTATTTCCCTGGTATCAACCATCTATCCCTGCCTGTTTCTAAACCACAGACATGAGGCAAGATATCTTCTCTGGCAACCAGGATCCCCCAAGATTTACATAAAGCTTTAGGTAAGATTTGGGAAGTATGTGAGGTTTTCTATCTTCTGACCTTCCTGGAAAAAGTTCTAAAGCTGTCATATGAGCCCTTGCCTTGTATTGTCCTCTTTGTGTAATTGGATAAAGTGAAATGATCTAAAAATTACATCTCAGAGCCTCAAGACTTTCACTGTAAATTGATCACAAAATATTGACTCATTTATTTTAAGAAGCTATGTCCCACTCATTATAATTTCTTTCTCAAATATTCCCTACTAAGGAAAAATGAATTTGTCCTCAAGTTCCATTCAAAATCTCACCGCCCTTGAATATTTTCTTGACCCCCTATTCCATTCACAATCTTCCCCTCCCTTGTTTGAAAGGAAAAATAATTTACTCTATTAATTTATACTCCTATAGTTCATTGTCATCTAATCTGCTACAACACGTCTCATTGGAATATAGTTGTTTGTACATGTTTTCCTCACCTGTGAGCTGCAAGGACTGAGACTGTGTCATCTTCATCCATTCATTTATTCATTCATTCATTTATTCAATAAATATCTTGTTTCACTATGCACCAGACACTGTTATCAGCCTTCTGTCTCGAGAGATATTAAATAGCTAGTTTTTGCCCGAGCAAAGGGGAAGAAAGAGTTAATTAAGAAATAAATAATTGCCCAATACCTCCAAAAAACAATCTTCCATTCATTGGTTGCTTTCTCCTAGTACTTCTGCCATGACACATCAAGTTGCTCTGCCAGTCTACAATACTTCTCATCTCTCCAAATTCCTTAGAGTAAACGACTACCACAAAAATCTATTTATATGAAAAAATAACTGGATTTGGTGCCTCCAACTCTGGTTCCATGAAATTCGCATTCCCAAGGCACTCTCTATCACCCCTGCCTAATGGTCTCAGAGATTTCTCTCTCTCTCTTTTGACTGAATCCCCAAAATGGACATAAATCCTTTCTCAGTTCTCCATAACCCATACTGTCATATTTAGTAAAACATTACTAAATCATTAAAGATAAAAAAATAACTCAAAGTGAATCTTAGATCTGGTTCCTAGATATGACTATTCTTGGAGACCACAGTTTCTGGCCTGTCCACCTCAGATGGCCTTGGCTTATTTCTCTCCCAACTCAAGGCATATCCCTAGGCAAGAGCCAAGGAATATCCTGAGGCAATTCTTTCCTCCTCCACGTCTAGGCCCAAGTGAGCAAGGGACTAAAATAGGAATAATTTCCCTCTCCTTCCTGCTAAGCCCCACCTTCATCTTCCTATGAGTTAAGATCATCCTCTTCCCATAATGATTAACACTGGAAATATCTAGACATTTGTGGGAGAATCAAGATCCTACGTTTCATGTGGGTCTTATCTATGGACCCAGAATCAGAATATAATAATAGCCCAACTTCAGGACAAGAGATGAGCACACAGTAAGGGGGATGGGGAAGGATGTTTTCCTTACACCGTTGACCCTATGGGCTGCTTTTCTGTGCCAGCTTTTCTTGTTACTCTGTTTCCTTTTTCCTGGCCATAAACCTCACTTCCTATTGTGTACCTTGCCTCTTGACTGTTGACTTGTTTTCTCAGCTTTGACTTCAGAACACCCAACCCAGAGCACTTTGCTTATACACACACACACACACACACACACACACACACACACACAAAATAGATAAGACCTCAGGAGACCATGGATTGCATGAGAAAGCAAATCTGCCACAAACATGAAATGTCTTAACAGTTTTGTGTTCTATCCTAAAATGAGTACATATTTTTCATTCGGATTTCTAATACATTGATTTTTGTTGATATTTTATTGATATATAGGTTTAAAATTACTCAAAGTCACATTAAATAACCCAACCGTGTTCCACCTATCTTACCGCTCTGCAGATAAGAGACTGATGTACTAAGCATGTCACTTTTACGATCTGGACTGAATTGAACTGAACTGACACTTGGTAAATCAGAGTCAGCAACCAGGCAATTGCTCTTGACTGTCTTAGTGTCATAACATTTCCAGAGTCTGGGCTCACTCATGCAGATAAAAATAGAATCAGATTTTGGTAGTGGTGGTTGGAGTTTTGTAGGGAGAGAGGCTCATTTTTTGTTGGTTTTAAAGTTTTATTCTTATGCCAGGGTGATCACCAAGGTGAGATACCAGAATACTGCCAAAGAGGTGCCAACATTTAACAGCTTGTACTTGGAGGACATTTTGATCAGTGTATTTCCTTACTCAGTGATCAAACAGCTTTTGTCATTTGTTCAGGTAAAACACCTGCTGATCCACGGACCAGTTTATTTTGCTATTTTGGGAAAATACTTGCCAAAGGAATTTGTTTTCAACAAAGAAAGATGGTAATGATGTCCTTCCTTATTTTACCACCAAAGTTATAATTTTCATCACATCCACATGAATAAAGAATTTCAAATGACTCAATCTCCACAATCAACTTTCTTTAGTCAAATCTCAAACATCATCTTCATACAGTACTTTTGTTTTACACCATAAAAACTTTAATAGTTTTGCCTTACAGTTATTTATTGAGAGTACTGAGGCTCTTATAAATTGCTAAATATGTCAAATCTGTGGCCCATCTCTCAATTATTAAGATAAGAATTTAATCACTTCACCCTGTCTAGATATTTATCCTTTCTGAATACATCTTTTTTTCCCTACAGCTAAATAATAAATCAATCTTTAATTTGTATACTCTGACACCTTCTCCAATGAATTTAGTAGAAATATATATGGCTTGTAGAAAAAAAAGAAACTTTCAAAACCATCTCACCTTTCATAATAAATTTCCCTTTGAAAATAAATTTTATAAAAACTAAAAACTTAACTCAGTTATTTTAATTATTTGTTTGGGAGGAGAACTTCTCCCTTCCAAAAATTTCCCATGTATGAAAAATGATCGTGCAAAAGATACAGCGAAACCTGAGTTAAATAGGTTACTTTTAGTTAAATAATTTTGAAAGCAAAACTATAAAAATTATCTCAAATTTTTACAGGAAAAATTTATATTTGGGAGATGGGTACATGTGAATATTCTTCCCAGTATTTAGAATGGAACCTCCAAAGGTTAAGAATGCAACTAAATGCGCAGATTTTGTCATGTAAGAAAAAAATGTCTTATGCTCATTCACACTTAAACATAATAAAACCTGTATTTGAAAAGGCTTCCAAAAATATCCTAAACCTTTTCCTTTGAATGCTGCTATTTACTGCTGATTCATCCATCATGACAAGAGGTAGTTTTGTCATCTTCTCTGTTTGGTTCCTGAGGGACAATATCATGTCTGCCACACCCCTCACTATGACTGGTTTTCTGAATTTCCCTAATATTCCTACTTGTTTTCAGTGATTTCAAGCTTACTTTGCAACCTGTCTCTACTAAACAACTGATCCATGTTCTTACTTCAAAATACAATTTTTTAATGTTCATAATTTAAAGAGGGAAATGAATAATGACAGTAAAATCGGAAAACTCAGAAATGTAGTTTTCTGTTATTGATACTGTGCAAACTAAACATAGCTATAGATAAATATTTGATTGAATGAAACTGTGGCAGGAATTTGAAGTAAATTGTGGTAATTATGTGTGAGAGAGAGAAAATAAAGAAAAAGAAATAAAAAGAACTGTCTTAACGCTAGGTGGTAATCATTTTGCAACATATAAGTGTATCAAATCAACACATTGTACACCTTAAACTTATACAATGTCAATTATGTCTCAACAAAGCTGGGGTAAACACCTGCCTAAGAATCTAGCTATTCCAGGATCTGTGAAATTCCATCTCTTCCCCACCACTCCCTCAAACACACCCACACAACCCAGAAAGGTTGAGAAACTGGGATCAAGAGTTGGTCCAGTAATGGGCGCCATCAGTCTGGGCCATTTCCTGTGTCACTTGAACTTTCTAGAAAAAAGATATGACGTATGAGCCTGGAGCTCCCAGTGACCAGTTTCCAGCCACGTGGAAGAACCGGTTGTGAGAAGATGAAACAAGCAGAGAGAAGCAAATGTGAGAGAAAGCCCTGGCAACATTCCAGCCAGGTTCCAGCCATCCTTGAGACCCACCATGCCTCCTTTTGGCAATTTAGTTCCATGACCAGTAGATTCCTGATTTGGCTTATGATAGTTTAAGTTATATTCCCTCCCTTGCAACAAAACAGTTCTGCCCAGTACTCTTTGTATCTACCTAATTCAGAAAACACTTAGGGAACACATACTGAAAAGGAGCAATTCACTTTTTTCCTTCCTATATAGGGAAAAACCCAGTTCTTCTCTCGTGTGTGTTTCTTCCCTGTGAGTCTCTTTTCATTACTCACAGAAATCACTTCACTTCTGGTCACCAAACATGTGGAGGTTTTTCCCCACATCAAGCAATTCTCCATGACACCAGCTGGGTGTCCTACAATTTAACTCAATTCTGATACTATCTACCCAGAGATAGCGTCAGATCCCACAGGTTAAGGGATCAGTCCCAAAAGACTCCCCCCACACACACACAGACACACACTTCAGATGCCAGTCGCAAGCCCAGGTTATCACCTGTGCTTCTGACCAATCGGCTACAGATGAGAGGTTCCAATGACCCCCTCCTTGGGTTTGATTAATTTGCTAGAGTAGCCCACAGAACTCAGGGAAACACTTACTTATGTTTATCAGTTTATTAAAGGATACAGATGGACAGCTTGATGAAGAGACACATAGGCAAGGTCTGGAAGGGTCTCAAGTGCAGGAGTTTCTGTCCCCATGGAGTTGGTGTGTCATCTCCCAGTGTCAATGTGTTCACCAACCTGGAAGCTCTCCAAACCCCAGATTATTGGGATTTTTATGAGGGCTTCATCACATAGGCATGATTGATCATTAACTCCATTTCCAGCCACTCTTCCCTCTCTGGAGGATGGGGGAATGAGGCTGAAAATTCCAAGCTTCTAGTCTTGGCTTGGTCTTTCCAGTGACCAGCCCTCCTCCAAGAGCCCACTCAGGGTCACTTGAATAGAACAAAAGACACTCCTATCACCCAGAAAATTACAACGGTTTCATGAACTGTATGCCAGAAAGTAGGGGGAGAGACCAATAGATATTTTCTATTATCTCACACATACTTTATATAGGGCTCTGGGTTTGCTCACTCCTTTTGGAAGCGAGCTAAAACCAGTGAAGGGGAAGATGCTGCATTAAGACAAGACTGGCTATATAATTTATGGGGTCTTGAGCAAAATGAAAATGAATGGCTCCTTTTTCCAAATATTTAAGAATACCAATATTGTGACAGCAAAGCATTAAACCAAGTATGGTGCCCTCCTGTGAGAAACTATACAGCTCATGCATCCATGAAGTTGGCCCTGCATTCAGGCAAGAATTAAATACTGGAACTAGTTTGTATTTATTTTAATTTTATCCGTTCTTAATTTCTATTTCTATGAACATTAGGATGTGCATAATATATCTGTACTACATATATATAATTCACAAATAAATAAGTATACAAATATTGGTAGAGTGTGCCTAAAATTTATAACTCATATGAATACAGTCAATTAAGGTTAAGAACCCTGCTATGTCCCTGAGATTGGGCCCAAATCCCCTGATGCAGAGAGTTTGGTGACATTGGCCTGGAGCATGAGAGGGAGGGGGTAGAAGATGAAAGAGAGAGGAGACAAAGACAGACCCAAGCGGAGAGAGACGACACTGCAGAGAAAAATGGTGATGCAGAGAGAAGATAAGGTTCTGGCTCTCCTACACTCTGATGTCATAAGAAGAGAAGGTAAAAGAGACTGAATTTTTTAATTCAACAAACCAGAAACCATCAGAGTCTTCGAATCTGACCAATCACTTAGAAACTCTCTTTCTTGGAGAGAGGGGAGCAGAAAATAAGAGGGAGGAACTTTAAATATTTCTCCATTGCCCTCTTCGAATTATTTCTGCTGACTCAATGGGCTGAATGGGGTCCATGGTAAATTCGAGCCAGGCTTCTCTCTCCAAGAGAGATAGTGATGTCCAGCCCACTCCCTCATTTCCACCATTAAGCACATTAATCTGGAACCAGCGAGGCTGCCATTCAGCTCATAAGACCTGCCTTCATGGTATCACTCACAGCAGCTCATGAAATGGGTCAGAATATAACACTAACTCAAAGGTCACATGATCCAGAAATTCATCCTGTATTCCATGTCTTTTAAAAATGTTTAATGTTTAAAAAAGCAAGATAAAACTCAAATGCATATTACTAACTGAAAGAAGGCAATATGAAAGGGCTACATATTGTATGATTCCAACTATATAACATTCCAGAAAAGACAAAACTATGGAGACAGTGAACAAAGATCAGTGATTGCCAGAGGGTGGGGAGGTAGGGAGAGAGGATGAATAAGCAGACCACAGAGGATTTTTAAGGCAGTGAAACTACTCTGTATGATGCTATAATGATAGATACATGTCCTTATACATTTATCCAAAGCCATAGAATGTACAGCACCGAGAATGAACTCTAACGTAAATTACAGACTTTGAATGGTAATGGTGTGTCAAAGTAGATCCATCACTTGTAACAAATGTGCCACTCTGGGGCAGGATGATGATAGAAGGGGAGGTTATGCATGTGTGGGGGCAAGGAATACATGGAAACTCTTTGTACTTTCTGCTCAATTTTACTGTGAACCTAAAACTGCTCTAAAAAATAAAGTTTGTCACGTTTTAAAAAGCAAGATATGTTTATTATAGAATTTGCCAATGATTTTTAAAACTACCTGTAATCCTTCCCCTCCAAGAAAACCACTTTCAACATTTTAGTTTGAATCTCTTTTGTATTTTTCTAAGCCTTTTCCTTATACAAAATGATAAAATGTGGGTATTGATATCCATTCTTTTTGATTGAGATGCATTATGGGCATATGTCCATATCAAAATATTTAAAGACACAACAAAGTAAACTTTATGCACAATCCCTGTGGTGGATCCTGTGGATTGCTCCACTCAATCTCCATCCACTCTCTCTCCTGAAATGATGTAGCTACACACCACATTACCCAAGCTCCCTTGCAGCTCAGATTCTGGATGTGAATCAGGTTCTGTCAATTCAGTGAACTTACATGAAATTTGGAAGATGGAATTGAGATGGAAGCCCTTCTCCTCCTCTCTTTCAGGTAGTTTTTGCTGGATAACAAAATCATGGAGACATGAGATTTACTAGGATCAGCGTTCCAGTGCACATTCTTCAGTATCTTGGGTGTTGAGAAACAGCTTCCACTGTTTCTTGATTCTAACTCTCTTACCCTGGGATGGTAACTATAGGATTGTGAACTTTTTGTTTGGTTTGAGTGTTTGTTTTCTCTCCATTTTATTGAGGTGTAGTTAACATATAACTTTGTATTAGTTCAAGGTATACAACATAATGATTTGATATATGTATATATTGAGAAATGATGCCACAGTAAGTTTAGTTAACATCCATCACCTCACATAGTTATAATTTTTTTTCTTGTAAGGAAAACTTTTTTAAGATTTACTCTCTTAGCAAGTGTCAAATATACAATACAGTGTTCATAACTATAGTCACCATGCTGTACATTACATTCTCAGAACTTAATTACCTTGTAACTGGAAGTTTATACACTTTGACTACCTTCATCCATTTCCCCCAATGTCCCACCTCTGACAACCACCAATCTCTTCTCTGGTTCTGAGTTTCGGTTTTTTAGATTACTCATATAAACAAGATCATTCAGTATTTGTCTTTCTCTGTCTGATTTATTTCACTTAGCACAACACCCTCAAGTTCCATCCATGTTATTGCAAATGATAAGATTTCCCTATTTTTATAGCTACATAATAGTCCATTGTCTGTGTGTCTGTGTGTGTATGTGTTACATTTTTTTTTATCCATTCTTCCATCAATGGGCATAAGTTGTTTCCATGTCTTGGCTATTATAAATAATACCACAATGAACAGGAAGGCACAGATATCTCTTCAAGATAATGATTTCGTTTTGTTTGGGTATATACCAAGAAGTGAAATTTCTGATCATATGGTAGTTCCATTTTTAATTTTTTGAGGATCCTTCATACTGTTTTCCATGGTGACTGAACCAATTTATGTTCCAACCAATGGTGTACAAGGGTTCCCATTTCTCCACATCCTCCCAAACACTTGCTATCTCTTGTCTTTTTTATGATAGCCATTCTAACAGGTGTGAGGGGGAATTGTGTTCTTGAACTTGGAGTTTCAGCAGTGGCCTCAAAGGAGACCCCTATGTGTTACTTCTTGATTATTCTAGAGGTCATTCCATTCCCAGAAGCCATCTAAAAGCCTGCTTTTTCAGTTCTTCCATGGCTTTGCAAATACTTAATTCTCTATATTAAATGCTTCCTCGCTTAAAATATTTAGAATGGTTTCTCTTTTCTACATGGAACACTGACTGACACAGTCCCATCACTTCAACAATTTTACGACAAAGCAATAGTAGAGAATTCCCACCTTTGCCTATTTATTGTAACACAAACAGAATCTTTCCCAATTTATCTTGCCTTCATACAGATCTACCTTTTGTCTATCTATCTATCTATATACTTATATACCAACCATCTGTATATACATACACATAAAAATGATTTGTGTTGCAAAATGGAATTATGCTGCACATCCTGGTCTGTGATTTGCTTTTTGTCCCTGAACATTTTTCCTGAATGGTACATGTAGATCAATCTCATTATTTTTTAGTAGCTGCACAGTATTCCATAGCAAGATATAGCATAATTTATTCAACCACATTCAAGACTTCCCCTATTGATGAACACATGTGCTTTTCCAGATGTTTGTTGTGAGAACTCTGTAATGAATATCTTTTTACATATCTCCTTACGAACTTTGATCTAATTGATGTAGGACAGATTTCTATAAGCAGAATTACTATGTCAAAGAATGCGAGTGTTTCAAAACTTTAATAGGTACTGTCATATTAAATTCCAGAAAGCTTCAACAAATTTACACTCCTAGTGCAAATATATGAAACTGCTTATTTTCCCACAACCTAGGGATAACTGGATATTAAGAACATTTTTGCCACTCTAATAACATTTCAAAAGGTGTATACTGTCATTGTCTTTAAATTGCATTTCTTGGATTACAAGTAAGATTGAGGATCATTTCATGTCTTTACTGGCCATCTGCAATTTCTGTGCTATGGTTGTCCTTTCATATGTATGCTTTGTCTGTTTAAATTTTCTTATCTATTTGTAAGCACTTTTAGTATGTTAAAGATATTATCCCTCTGTCTGATATACACACAAACACAGAAAGAGAGAGAGAGACAGACAGAACAGAGAATATTCTCTAAGTTTGTCGACTGGTGTTAGTTGTTGCTTGTATTGACTGTTGCCATAGCAAGGTTTTTATGTAGCCGTGAGTTTCCTGTGTTGTTCAGAAAAGTCTCCATGACCTTGGTCTTTTAAAAATATTTTCCTAAATTTTTTAACGCCTTTGGTGTTTTGTCATTTTATATGGTACAAAATTAAGATTTAACTTTATTTTAGTTCTAATGGATAGACAATAGTTTCAACACCAATTATTGCCAAAGCCATCCTTTCCTCTACTGAAATGAATTGCTTTATTCCATATAGGCCTGGATCTTTCTCTGAGTTCTTATTTGTTTTTCATTAGTCTATTGTCAATTCCAATTCAAATGCCATATTCATTTGATTCTAGTGGTTTTATAAATATTAAATTCTGCTATGTATCAAAAACAACTTCCCCTTACTATTTTTTTCTTTTTCAAAAATTTCTTGCCGTGTATCACATATTTGTTCTTCAAGGTAATTTCAGATTTATTTTCTTTGATTAAGATAAGCTGGAAATTTTATTCAAATTAAATTAAATCTATATATTAATTTAAAAATGATTGACATCCTTGGGATGATTGAGATTTTATAATATAAAGTCTCCCCACCCAGGAATGCAACGTCTTTCCAATTTATTCATGTCTTGGCCTACAATAACAATGCTCTTTCTTTCATACAGATCTTGTGATTCCTATTAAGTTTCTTCCTTAAGAGGTTGGCAGTTCTGTAGAATATGACAAGCTAGCATGGACTCATGGCTTCTTCCCTTGAACCAAACTCTGGAGAAGGCACCAAAGTGACAAAGAGGTTGCTGGATCCCAGTACAAAAAAAGGGAGAAATGCTTGGGAAGATGAAGTGACTGAGCCTCAATGTAAAAGGGAAAAAGGAAGTTCTGGCAAAAGGAAGCCAGACCCCAAGACTGGGGGCATGATGGGAAGCAGTTTTCTAATTGGGCCAGTTTTCTAATCTTGCCCACATTGCCTGGGAGGATTAGTGCCCATCTAGTTGCAATAGCTTGATGAGAAAGCAACATCATCAGGCTAGTACCAACATCAGCTTTAAGTGGCAGACTCACAGTAGGATGATTCTAACTGAGGTGAAGAGTTGATAACAAAAAGTATACATAATCTGAGCATTTCTTTCTACCCTCTCCTCCTCTTGTCTCACACTATGGAAGAATCAGTCACAATAGAGGAAGATAGCCTCTGGAAAACAGAAATACTTAGGGCAGAAGTACTAGGTAGGCAGACACTCATGAAAGACAGAATCACCTAGTAGGTGGAATGAAGTAAACAGGAAACTGTTGAGACCATATTATAATACTAGAAGCTTTCTACTCTGGAATGCACCCCACTTGCACTCTCAAACTCACCAATAAGAGAAAAAGCCAGGGCACAGGATCTCATCCCTCCATCAAAGTACATTTTACCTGTTAAGATAATTGATATTTCCAAAGATAGTTTCTGTGACCTTGTACAGAAAAATATTAGCATAACAGGCCTAAGACTGTTATCCTTAGAAAGCCTACTTGCGAGGCTGGACTTTTTCTTTTGCCACAAGAAGATGCAAGGATACTTTAAAAAAAAAAAAAAATGGAGGAGAGAGTGACATCAGCAACACAGTAGAGTGAGCTGTTCCCATTATCTCTCCCTCTTTGAATTACAGCTAAATAGACATTCTTTGACCCATTGAGGATACCCATACAGCACAACAGGATGCCTGAGAGACCTACACAGCTATACATCTGAAGATGGGTGGACTGGGGCCCCCAGGAAGTAGTGCAGATAGGTGAGCTCTCCCCTACCCTTCCCTGGCAGCCCTGTGTGCTTGCAAGAACACTTTCCAAGCCAGCAGGAGCACCCATAGTGATGCTTTGGTCCTGCAAGTGGGAATGCACCAAGGCGTGACTGTAAGAAGAGGCGGCAGCAGGCCTGAGCCCATGGACAAACACTTCCCTGGCCAGCAGGAGAGCCCATCATGCTGCTGTGGTCCCAAGAAGTGGCCCAAGCTAGGACCCCATGAAGAAGCCCCACCCACCAAGCATAGGAGACAGCACAACCATAAGAAGAGGCTGAAGCAGATCTACATGTACCTACAAATGCTTTCCTAGCTGGCAAGAGCACCCACAGTACTGCTGTAGACCCACAAGTGGGAAGGTACCTCAGTGTGGCTGTAAGAAGAGGCAGTGGCAGTGCTGAGCCCACGTGAAAATGCTTTCCTGACCAGTGGGAGCATCCACTGTACCTCCACAACTTCCAGCAGACAAAGTGGAATCAGAAACACAGCCCCTGCTCCCCCTCTCTGGGGCTGGCAGGTGGAACCTGAGACCTGATACTACCACAAATGCACCAGCAAAGGATTTGTTCATCAAGCACCATGAGAAACAACATAGAGCAGAAGAAAGATGACAAGTCTCCAGAAACCAACCCTGAAGTCACAGAAATTTGCAACCCAAATGACAGAGAATTTAGAACAGCTGTCACAAAGAAACTTAATGAGTTATAAGAAAACTCAGAAGGACAATTCAATGAGCTCAGAAATAAAATTAATGAGAAGCAAGAATACTTCAACAAAGAGATTGAAACAATAAAAATCCCAGGAGAAATTCTGGACACAAAGAACCCAATTAATGAGATAAAAAATAATCTAGAATCCTTAAAAAATAGAGCTCACATTATGGAGGAAAGAATTGTAGATTTAGAGTATGGAAATATAGAAACGCTTCAGGTAGAGGAAGAGAGAGAACCAAGATTTTTTTTAAATTAAAGAATTCTTTGAGAAATATCTGACTCAATTAGGAGAAGCAACGTGAGGATTATAGGTATTCCAAAGGGAGAAGAGAAGGAGAAAGGAGCCGAGGACTTTTTCAAAGAAATAATAGCTGAGAACTTCACAAACCTGGGGAAAGAACCAGCCTTACAAATACATGAAATCAATAGAACTCCTAATTACCTCAATGCTAAAAGATCTTCTTCAAGGAACATAATAGTAAAACTGGCAAAAGTCGATAACAAAGAAAAAATATTAAGGGCAGCAAGGCAGAAGAAAATAACCTACAAAGGAAGCCCTATCAGACTTTCAGTAGTTTTCTCAGCAGAAACTTTACAGGCTTGGAGAGAATTGAAGGATATATTCAAAATGCTGAAAGACAAAAACTTTCAGCCAAAAATACTATATCCACAAAACTATCCTTCAGATATGATGGAGAAATAAAAGCTTTCCTAGATATAAAAAGCTGAGGGAGTTCACTGCCACTAGACCTCCCCTACAAGAAATGATCCAGGATGCCCTCATACCTGAAACAAAAAGGCAAAGGGCTACAAAGCTTTGAGCAAGGAGATAAATAGACAGACAAAATCAGAAAACTGCAGCTCTCTTTCAGAACAGGTAGCAAATAATTATAAATTAAAAGACAAAGGGAAGGAAATCACCAAAAGTAACTATAAACACTTCAACTTAGTCAAAAACCCACAATGGAGAAAGGAAAGTCTCTTCAATAAATGGCTTTGGGAAAACTGGACAGCCACATGCAAAAGAATGAAAGTAGACCATTATCTTGTACCATATACAAAATTTAACTCAAAATGGACTAAAGACTTGAATGTAAGACCTGAAACCATAAAACTCCTAGAAGAAAATATAGGCAGTACATTCTTTGACATTGGTCTTAGCAGCATCTTTTCAAATGCCATGTCTACTAAGGCAAGGGAAACAAAAAAAATTAACAAATGGGACTACATCAGACTAAAAAGCTTCTTCAAGGCAAAGGAAACCATGAAAAAAATGGAAACACAACCCACAAACTTGGAGAGAATATTTGCAAATCATATATCTGATAAGGGATTAATTTCCAAAATATATAAAGAACTTGTACAACTCAATACAGATGGCCAACAGACACATGAAAAGATGTTCAACATCACTAATCATTATGGAAATGCAAATCAAAACTAAATCTAAACTAAACTAAAAACTAATATCATCTTACTCCTGTCAGAATGGCTATAATTACCAAGACAAAAAATAATAAGTGTTGGAGAAGATGTGGAGAAAAGGGAACCCTCATACACTGCTGGTGGGAATGCAAACTGGTGCAGCCATTATGGAAAACAGTACGGAGATTTCTCAAAAAATTAAAAATAGAAATACCATGTGATCCAGCTATCCCACTACTGAGTATTTATCCAAAGAACTTGAAATCCACAATCCAAAGAGATTTATGCACCGCTATGTTCATTGCAGCATTTTTCACAATAGCCAAGACGTGGAAGCAACCCAAGTACCCTTCTATGAATGAACAGATAAAGAAGAGGTGGTATAATATATATAGTGGAATACTACTCAGCCATAAAAAAACAAAATAAGGGCCAGCCTCATGGAGTAGTGGTTAAGTTAGGCACACTCTACTTCGGTGGCCCAGGTTTGTGGGTTCAGATCCTGGGCACAGACCTACACCATTTGTCAGCCACACTGTGGTGGCAACCCACATATAAAGTGGAGGAAGATTGGCACAGATATTAGCTCAAGGCTAATCTTTCTCAGGCAAAAAAAGAGGAGGATTGGCAACAGATGTTAGCTCAGGGCTAATCTTCCCCAGAAAAAAAAAAAAAAAGACAAAATTATCCTATTTGCAACAACATGGATGGACCTTGAGGGTATGGTGTTAAGTGAAATAAGCCAGGCAGAGAAAGACAAATACTGCATGATTTCACTCATATGTGGAAGATTAAAAAACACATGAACAAAGAGAACAGATTAGTGGTTACCAAAGGGGAAGGGGGCTGGGTGGTGGGTGGAAGGGGTAAAGAGGCACAAATGTATGGTGACCGATAAAAATTAGACTACTGGTGGTGAGCAAGATGCAGTCTATACAGAAATTGATACGTAATAATGTACACCTGGGGGCCAACCCAGTGGCCAAGTTGTTAAAGTTCCACATGCCACTTTGGTGACCCAGGGTTCGTGGGTTTGGTTCCCCGGTGCGGACCTACTCCACTCACCAGCTATGCTGTGGAGGCATCCCACATGCAAAGTGGAGGAAGACTGGCACAGATGTTAGCTTCCTCAAGCAGAAAAAGAGGAGGATTGGCAACATATGGTTAGCTCAGGGCAAATCTTCCTCACAAAAAATAATAATAATAATAATGTACACTTTAAATTACACATTATTATAAACTATAATGATCACAACAAAATAATTGAAAAAAACAGAGGAAACGTACTTAATCACAAATTATTGGAAACATTCCTCTTGAGATTAGGAATAAAAAATAGATGTTGAAAATTACCATTTTCATTCAAGTGAAGGTGCTATACAGTAGAATGAAACCAAAATAATCTGAGTCCACACTGATACAAATAAATAAATGAGTGAATGAGAAGAGAAAGTTTTTCCTTTAGAGTAGAATGCCATGAACAAACTAGGGAGAATGATGGAATTAGAAAACCACCATTTGATAAACTATCAGAGTAATAATTAATTCAGCCAAGAAACATTGATGGATACTAAAACTAGTGAATGAAAATTTGATGGGGAATTGTATATTTATATAGTCTTGAAGTATCTTCTCACAACATGTTTATTAACTACAAAGAGAAAAAGTAACTTTAAATGGATAAAATCAAATGAAACCACTTTAATCAAGTGATCAAGTAATGGGACAAATCAAAATGTGTTCCTCTTGATGGAATACAATGAGATGAATTCAGCCTCAATTCTGTGATATTGCTGCCAAAAATTCATAACCTGAATCTAATCATTAGAAAACATCAGATAGAACCAAAGTGAGGAATATTCTGTCCTGTGTTGATGCAAATTACTAATAACTATTATATAGATAAGAGAAATAAGGTGAGGTTTACTTGAGCCAAGCTGAGGACTATAATCCAGGAAAGCAGTCTCCACAAAGGAGGAAAGTGTTCTGGAGAAGCATGGTTTTCAGTACAGTTTTACACATTTTTAGAACAAAGAACATACATTAAACATGCCCAGGATACATATTCATCAAAGTTTCAAAGAGATGTTCAGTGCAAAAAGCAGGTCAACTTGACCCTGATGTCTGGCAAATGGAATTTATCAATACTGGTGGGTGTTACCAATACTGGCATTGTAGGAGGGGAAGTATACATTCTTACCTCCAAAGAATGGATTCTTTTACTTTGAGATGTTTAGTGCATTCTTTTACTTTAATGTTTAAAGCAAATGTACAATGTACATTTGATAGCCAATAAGTCAGACTTCTTTAGTTCAAACTGAATCAGTTTTAAACCAGAATAGCTACCCCATAAACCTCAATATGTGAAAATTTCTTGTCACCTGTAACCCTTAAGTGTTAAGGTTGTGAAAATTAAGGAAAGACTAATAAATGCTCCAGATAGCAAAGGAGATTAAAGAAACATGACAAAAAATGCAACACATGATCCTGGACTGGAACTTTTTGCCATACAGGACATGATTGAGACAACTGGTGAAATTCGAATAGGATTTGTAAATTAGATAATAGTAATGCCTGACTTTTGATGGTTGTATTGAGGTTACATAAGAGAAGGTCTTTGTTTCCATGAATTATACTCTAAAATATTTGGGGGTGATGGAGCATGATGTTAGCAACTTACTCTTAAATGGTTCATAAAAAATCTTCGATATAGAGTTTTAAAATGGAAACATCTATGGAGTTAGAAATCAAAACAATGATTGCTTTTGATTGGGAAGCTGTGGCTGGGAGGGAAGATGAGGGACTTCTGGAATTTCTGGATCTGGGTGATGGTTACATGAGTACTTTCACCTTGGGAAAATTCATCTAGCTATACACTCATGATTCATGCATTTTTCTATATGCATGTAAGGGAGGAAGACATTTCCTCTACCCACTCTAGGTCCTTCTGGCCAGATAATGAATTAAATTTACATGAGAGAGAACAACAGGAGAAAATTAAACAAAGCTTTATAACATGTATACACAGGAGAGACCCAGAAAAACTGAGCAACTCACCAAAACGGTGGAAGCTCTCACCTTAAATACCATCCTCAGCTAAAGACAAAGGAGGATGTTGGGCATGGGGGGAGTCAGTTATGGGAGATTACCAGAAAAGCACAGTAAGCAAGAGTAAGGTTATTATGCAGATTTAAGTCCTTGCCTTCAGCATTGATAAGAGTTTCTAGAGACAAGGTCATCCCCCCTTCTTCCTGGTAGAGAGAGGGAGACACCTTTACAGATGGAGATTTCCTTTACAAATGTAAGTGTCTCCTTACAAAGGGTTAAATTCTGCTTTTCAGAGTTTCTCTCATGTCTGCAGTCTTTAAAAGTAACCAGCCCAAAATAATCCTCATGCCAAAGAGACATATCTTGGGGTGGCCAATTCCAGTCCCTGACATGTACATTATTTTAGTGGAGGAAAATAATTTCCCTCTACTGTTCTAGGTTCTTGGCTGAGACCCCTGTTTAATAAAAGAAAAATTATCAAGAAAAAAACAAAGTTTAATAATGGGTATATCTCCTGTATACACAGGAAATACACAGCAAAGCCGAGTAACTCCCTGAAACGGCCTGAGCCATCACCTTAAATACCATCTCCAGCTAAAGATGAAAGAAAATTTGGGGGTTGATGGTTATGGGACACACGGTAAACAGGGTAAGGTCTTTACACAGATTTCAGTGATTGCCTTCTCCATTAATAAGCAATTTCTAGAGATTTAGAGTCATCTTTCTTTTCCTGGAACAGAGAGGGAAACACCCTTACATCTGGAGATTTCCATTATAAATGTAAATGTCTCTTACAAAAGGGTATTTTCTACTCAGTTTTCAGAGCTTCTCTTGTGTCTGCTGTTTCTTAAAAATAACCAGCTTGAGGGGCTTGCCCAGTGGTGCAGAAGTTAAGTGGACACATTCTGCTTTGGCAGCCCTGGGTTCACGGGTTCAGATCCTGGGTGCAGACATGGCACTGCTTGGCACACCATGCTGTGATAGACATCCCACATATGAAGTAGAGGAAGATTGGCATGGATGTTAGCTCAGGGCCAGTCTTCCTCAGCAAAAAGAGGAGGATTAGCAGCAGTTAGCTTAAGGCTAATCTTTGTCAAAAAAAAAAAAAAAAAAACAAAGTAAAAAAATAACCAGCTTGAAATACTTGTGGGGGATGAGAATTTGCCACCTCAAAATGTGTCTCTTCGGCTTGAGTATTTTTAAGAACAAAAGAATCAGAAAGAAACTTTGACCTTCCTCCTAACTGCCTGAAAGAATTCAAGATAAAAGACCTGTCCCAGGAAGGAGCTACCACCATAGGTAACTCTGTGGTAGACAGGAAGGCACTTAGCAAGGCCAAAGTTCTCTCTTGGGTCCCACTGTCTATAGATGACCCAGCAAACATTTGTTTACCAAACATTTGCTTTTCCATCTCCGTGTGAATTGCCTTCCACCCCTTTGAAGCTCCAAACCACTACTCCCAATACCCTCCTTTGTCTTTAGCTGAAGATGGTATTCAAGGTGGTGGCCATTTTGGCAAGTTACTCAGTTTTTCTGGGTTTCTCTCATATATACAAGTTATTAAATTTGTTTTGTTTTTTTCCTGTTATTCTGTCTTATGTCAATTTAATTCTTAGACCAGCCAAAAGTACCTAGAGGGTAGAGGAGTGTTTCTTCCTCTCCTACATAACCAATATGCCAAAGAGGCATATTTTGGGGTGGCACATTCTGCTCTCCTACATTATACCTTGATTTTAAAACAAAAGAGACCCTAGTCAAAGCTAAACATCAATAAGTCAGCACAAGTTTTAAACACACACACGTATTTGGGGAGAAATCTTCCTCTTATCAAGAAGTTCCTTGTGCTACAATATTTTCCATATCCTAGAGGAAAATTCACCAGTAGGCATCTTGCCTCTTGTTATGGAAACTAACACTAGGAATACTTCTGTCTCTTTGAAAAATTTAGAGATTTGTACTGGTCTGCAATTGGCAGATTTCTCCTGAAGCTGCCTGATCACCCTGCTGTCTATTCCATTTATTCTCAATAATTTTTTAATTTCCATTTCCCTACCTGCTTTACTCACAGAAGCATAACTCTGAATCAAGTGTGGACTCTGTTTGTGGCCATTACCTTCATTCTCTAAGGGGCAGGCTAACACACATTTATAACAGGCCTTTCTGTGAGCAAAACTATGGTCTTACAACTTCCAATTCTTTAAGTATTTCTCCATCTTCAGCAGCATTCATATCATTTCTTTGCTGCTGCTGCCTTCTCCAGAATTAATTAATTCATCAAATATTTATTGAGAACATTCTATGAGCCATACCATTCTAGAAACTGGAATACAAAAGAGAATAATGTCTCTGCTCTCATGGAAATTACAATCTGGTAGAGGAGAAAACAATAAATAAACAATGGTCCCCCCAGTTTCTTTTCTTTTTTTCAGATAGTGTTGTCTGCTTAGAAATCAATAGTAGGTCATGAAAGAGACTGGGGAAGTTCCTTTGTAACGAGAGGACATCTGATCAGAGTGATGTGGAACCAGCCATTTGAGGATCTAGAGAAAGAGCAAACACAAAGCTTTGTGGAAAGAAATCAAGCACATTTAAACTTACTGTCATGTAAATTCTAGGTGACCTTAAGTTCGACCTTAAGTTCGTCTGATGTGTGTGGTTTTGTTCCTGTTTCTGTGGTTTGACTGCTTATCCCAAGCACGTAAAGCTAGTGCCTGTCACATCACAGGCATTCAATATATATACGTGGAAGAAATTGTAGGGGAGGAAGAATTATTCCTCTACCCTCTAGGTTCTTCTGGCTGGTCTAAGAATTAAATTGGCATGAGACAGAATAACAGGAAAAAGTCAAACAAATTTAATAACATGTATACTTGGGAGAAACCCAGGAAAACTGAGTAACTTGCCAAAATGGCCAAGGCCACCACCTTAAATAGGATCTTCAGCTAAAAGCAAAGGGGGCTGTTGGGGATAGTAGTTCAAGACTTCAAAGGGGAGGAAGGCAATTCACATGGAGAGAGGAAAGCAAATGTTTGGTAAACAAATGTTTCTGAGCCATCTGTAGACAATGGGACCTGAGAGAGAACTTTGATAAAATGGGCCTTGCTAGGTGCCCTCCTGTCTACCACACCTAGAGTTATCTATGGTGAGAGCTCCTTCCTGGGACAGGCCTTCTGTCTTAAATTCTTTCAGGCAGTTAGGGGGAAGGTCAAAGTTTCTTTCTGATTCTTTTGTTCTTAAAAATACTCAAGCCAAAGAGACATATTTTGGGGTGGCAAATCCTGATCCCCACAAAATGAAAAAAATGGGAGAAGGGCTGGAATCTGGGAGTGAAAGAGAAAGGTGTGAGCCTGTGACAAGGAAACACAGGACCTCCAGGGCCAGGGAAACGGTTGGAGTTTATTCTAAATGCAATGGGAAACCTTTGCAGGTTTTTCATCTGGCGGGGCCTTGATCTTACTTACATTTGAAAAGATCATTCTCTCTGCTCAAGAGGAATAAGGAAGCCTTGTGGAAATGCTTCCTCTTTGAGTCTGACCTCCCAGTCAGAGGTCAGTGGAGTTTGGATTTGTACTGTGTATTGAGCGCTTCCAAAGCCTTTCTTCTCAGGGGTTCAGTGGTGACCCCTGTGTCCTCCGGCCCTGCTCCGCCCTGGCCACCACCTTTCCTCAGATTTAGAGTTTCCAGGCCCAAAGTGACTTGGGCTATTCAATGATACAGAAACCTTTCTTTCTACCTTCTTTTCCTCAGAAGTTTGATCTGATGCTGCTTCCTCTAATGTCCCACTTCCTTTCTCTCTATGGCTCCTCTGTTCTTTTGAAGCGAGCCCGCTGCTGAGCTGCAAAAGCTGCAGCCAGCTGCCCACACTGATCCTGCTCCTATTACCCCCTGTAGGGCCAACATGGACTGGATCACAGTATCTTCCTTTCCTTTTCCATTTCCTGTTGTTTTGACTGCAGAATAAAACCTGTCTTTTAAGTTGATTTCATCCTCCCTTAGTTTCTGATGTTCTCTTAAAAATTCAAGTGAGAGTTTTCTGACCACACGCCAAATTCTGGAGCCTCCTCGCCCTCTCACCGTCATCTTCATTCTCTGAGCAACCCTGGTTCCAGCAGCCACAAGTATTCCAGGCACACGCCTTTCAAATGTTCCCCTTGTCCCATAAGTCTGTGATAATTTTCATGATTTATTTTCTCTACCACAAGCTGCCACATGGCCCATAGAGTCCAAGTCTCCCTTCTCCTACACCTGTTCATTGATGGATCCCTTCTGCCTACTGGGTCTCTCATTCAGCGCCTGGGTCTTTGAAATCCACAATCATGATCAAGCCAATAATATTATTAGTAAATCATAGATAACATGCATTGAGCACTAGTTATGCGGTAGTAAAGTAGGCCCTATATTATCCCCATTTTAAAGGTGAGGAAACCTGAAGAATACAGTGTTTTAAATAACTTGCCCAAGGTCACACACCATTGAGTTAGATGGAACAAGGATCTAAGCTCAGGCAGTCTGTTATCTTAAACTCTGGGTAAAAGGTTGTGGAGGAGTGAGAGGGGCCCTTTAAGAAACTGCAAATGAGCCATACAAATGTACAGATTAGACCTTCAGTAGTCCCACTTTGACCTTGAACATGAGTGAAGCATATTGAGAGGAACAGTATCTAGTTCTGCCTGTCAATGCCTGGCACTCACAATACAAAAGCCAAAGATTCCAGGCATCAGGACTCAGTTTGTTTTGAGTGAACCTGCCCCAGTTCCTGGGGAACTTCACAATTTTTTGAGTTGGAACTCCTGGATAAGCCTACCCCGGTTCCAAGTGTAAACCCCATCCCCAATGAGAGCGGACCCTTCGTGCGGTAGGTGAGAGATTGTTCACTGTTCTGTTACTGCTCTGACAAGCCTGAAGTCCTGCCCAGGTCCCCTTGCTGTTGCTTGTAGGTAAAGAACCACAAAGTCCAGACCTCTCAGTAGAGGAGCTTCTGTCTCTCATCATGGTACACTTAGAGCTCTGAGGGGCAATCTCATCTCTTCCCCTGTGGGTTCCAAAGGAGCTGAGAAATAGACACAGGACTCAAATAAGGATCATAACATCAGCCTTGTGGCTGGCAAAGAATCCAGCCTGGATTGAAAGTAAGGAAGGCCTTCCCGAAACTTTTCCCCTTCAGATCTAAGCTCCAGGACAGAGCAGCAACAAGAATCTCCATCTGCTTCACATCTGGTGGAGAGCAAAGGATTCCAGGGCCCAGAGAGAGCTGTCACATGCTTATGAAATCTGGCCCCTGAGTGAACCAATGGAGGTCAGATGGGGGACATGGCACCCACAGGCTAAGTCCCTCCTCCTTCCACAGGGAGGAGCCAGTCAGAGGGAGACGGAAGATTCCCCAGCCTGTGACCCTCTCCAAAAGAACCTGGTCTTGCCTAATTATGTTGCTATTATTAACTGTGTCCTCCCTCGCACTCCAGGTCATTCTATTGAGAGGGAAATGAAGACACAAATATCTGAGAAAGTACACCTATGAGAGTCTGGGACAACTGGCAGAAATTGGGGGAGATGGGGTCACTTAAAGGGGAGTTGCAGGATGTCCACGCTGGGGCTGTATGACTAGAAACTCCTAACATAAACATAAGTCCACCAGCCAGCCAGCTTAAATTGTTAGGGAACTTAATGGCAGCCAGGTAAGCAGGAAGGGGACTCAGAGAAGTCACTCCCCACACTGTATTTGAATAGGAGGACTGAAAAGTACTAAAATAAAGAAGAAAATTGTTTAAAACCTGTAAAAGATTTATTTCAAAAAAAGATTGATCACAGGAAAATTTAGAAAATTTTAGACAGCAACTGTATTAAATTCTCAAGCAAATTGAAGAAACCAGAGACAATGGAAGATGAGAGTCGATTAAAACATACCAAATCCTGGAAAGAATTTAAGACAACTCAAAAAGCACTGCAGAATTTTAAATGGCATTAGAAACACTAAAGATCCCAATATGCCAAACAGAAAAGCAAATCATTAATGTGGAGGATAGTTTTGAAAGAATAAAAATAAAAGAAATTTAAAAAATAAAAATTCAAAATATAAGGATATACAGATAAAAGTGATCTGAGTGATGATAAATGAGAAAGAAAAATAATGGAACTCTCACAAGAAAAAATAGAACAAATTAAACAGAAACAACAATAAAACATTTCTTTTTAGATTTTTGAAACTTCAAATTGAAAGGATTAGGAATTAAAGATAATTCTAACTTATAATGATCACATCCCGATGGTAGGGGAAGAATGTTAGAAAAATTCTACTCCTATGTCCTTTAGATAATTCAATAAAGCACAATAAAATGGGGTGGGTCAGACCATAGAGGGAAATGAAAATGCTGGCAAGACTACAAATAAACACATGCAGTCTTTCAGGAGAAAAAAAAATGTTGGCTCTCCGGCTCTTAGACACCTAAAATGCAGTGGCTCTCAACCTTGGCTGAACATTGGAATCACTTGGAGAGCTTTAAAAAATGTAGATGCTTGGGGCCCACCTCCACAAAATCAGATTTCATTGGCCTGGAGTGTGGCCTGTTAATTCTAATGTGCAGCCCTGAATAAGACCCTCTGCTCTGCACTACCCTTGCGATGATGAAAACAGTGGAGAAGGGGGAGGGAAATATAGTCCCCCCTGGGCATGGGAGCTGTGTATGTAAGACAATAAAACATCAGAGCGAAAGATGAGGAAAAACTAAGGTGTAATCCCCAGGAGGCAACTTCAGGATTCACAAAAGGGCCTCAGGACCACAGCTGGGGCTTGATGAACACTTCACCGTATGCTTTATACTTCAGCTCCTGCCAGTCTATGACATTAGGACTGAAGACGCTACCCTGATAGACATTGTTAATCTCATCTGGTGACAGCACAAAGTCCCACATGTTCACATCTCCAATGTCTCCCACGAAAGACTGGCCTTTGTCAAAGCCCCCAGCAAAGGAATCCTGCTCCTGTCCCAGGATGATGCTTGCGTCTGTCTCCACATTATATCCCTTCTTCAGACTCTTCCTCACCATGGGCTTCCCATCTACCCAGAGCTCTGTAATCCCTGAGTGGGACTCCCAGGTGACACAGAAGTGCATTGGTGCAGGAGAACGCTCAGGAAGCTTGAAAAAGACGTCAGCTCCACCCACGCTTACACTGTATGCTCCTTTCTGTCCCTTGAAGAGGAGGATCTCATTATTTTGCTTCTTTGTGGCATAAGAGAAGAGGCTATAATCACGGGTCAGGTCGGTATAGGCTTGCAGGCACACGGTGAAGGCTGTGAGTGGCTTCCTTAGCTCTGCAGTCAGAGACACATAGGAATTTCCTGACTCTTTGGGGAACACAAAGGCCTGTTTGGACATGTCTGTAGGATAGAAAACAGAGAGGGGAAATGTCAGCAGTTGAGCTTTGTTAAAAAACAAAATTCAGGTGAGTAAATCTAAAGCTCTAATTGGCTTTATTCGACGATTCATGAGGCAGGCAGCATCCTATCTAGCAGATGGAAGGAGCTTCAAAGAGCTCTACAAAATGAAAGCCTTTTATAGGCAGAAGGGGGCAGGACGAGGAAGTTTCTAGCAAAGAGTGGATGATTTCAGGCAAAGCCGCCTTCCTGGGTAAGGAAGGGGTCTTACCGTGTTACCTCACTACTACTGACCAGGCTAAAAGTGCGCAATCCCAGGTTAAAAGTGCGCTAAAACCACAATTAGTTTAGGTATTAAGTCTTGGCTCGCTGACATGGGGCTTAACACAAGAGACTCCATTTTGGGCCTGTTGTCTCTTTTTTAACAGCTTGTTAGGCCACAAAGATGTATTCTCTCACTATATAGAAAGAAACTGGATTTAGAAACGACAGACTGCCCTCTTCCCCAGACCATGACCCCTCCCCGATGCTGGCCGCTTTCCCTAACTTGGCTTTGCACAGTCTAAGCTCGAGACAAGAACTCAGCTACCATCTGAAGCAGTGCCTACCTCTCTGGGAAAAAGCACTGGAGAGGCTGATGACGATCAAGAAACACAGCAACAGCTTCTGCATGTTCCCTCCTTGCAGTCACTGTGCCTAGAATCCTGAGATATCCTCCTGGAAGAAGGTATCAGCAGCTGAGATTCTGGGCTTGGTCCTCTGAGATCTCTCTGTCTCAGGGCTGCTCCATCTTGACCTTATATGTGCAACTGTCAGAGTGGCTCAACTGACGGGTTAATGATTTTCCAAAATTGCCACTTGGAGCCATGAATCAAAGCTCTAAGAGCAAATAAAACAAGATAAATCACAAAATGAGAGATCAATATGGGTTATTTATTAGAGACTCTGTGGTGTCCGCTGGTGCTCCAAGAGCTCTGTGTGGCAATGCTTGGTGAATTAAAACAGTCACATTCTGGGAATCCATTCTGGGGAAGAGCCATACAATATGGGGACGGGAGAGGCTTTATTCACAAAGGCAACCATAACATTACTTAGGAGAGTGAAAAATCAGAAAATTGGGGCATATTTCAGTAAATTGTATATATCTACATCCACTAAATAGAATGGAAAGTCATTTAAAAAATAGTTGTGAATTTTATGTTACAACATGTTAAAATGCTTATGATACTATAAGAGAAAAAATAAATTTGTTTGTACACTATTTTTTAAAAGAAGTAACTAGTTTATTAAAAAAAAATCTATTAGGAATACCCCCAAACAATAAATGTTCTTATCATAGTGACATTATGGAGGATTTTTTTTTCCCCTCATTAGCAACGTTCCCATATGTGGCTATTGCTTCTAAAAAGAAGTGTGTGTGTGTGTGTGTGTGTGTATCTGTGTCTGTGTCTGTGTAAGAAACAAAGAAAGAGGAAATGAAGGTCAATAGTCCTTGAAGCTCCAAAGCTACTGTTTCATTTTATGAATAGGACACCCAGTCTGACTGTGGCTATTTGGCTTTACCCCAAGAATACCTAAAACAGAGAACAGCATCAGTTAGATACCCTGAGATATATGTATTTAGGTACAAAAGTACTTTGCAATAGGGGCTGGCCCCGTGGCCGAGTGGTTAAGTTCACGCACTCCGCTGCAGGCAGCCCAGTGTTTCGTTGGTTCGAATCCTGGGCGCGGACATGGCACTGCTCATCAGACCACGCTGAGGCAGCGTCCCACATGCCACAACTAGAAGAACCCACAACGAAGAATACACAACTATGTACCGGGGGGGCTTTGGGGAGAAAAAGGAAAAAATAAAATCTTTAAAAATAAAAAAAAATTTAAAAAAAAAGTACTTTGCAATATATAAACTCCTATATAAAACACTATAATTGCATGTATAAAGAATCTTGAGCTTATTCATATAGCCTCATCATGAGTTTTCCCATTGATATTCATTGAGAAATTAATAATAGAGGTTATTTCTCAATTGACTGGAAGAACCAACTAACATGTGGGTGGCATATTCTAAACACACAAGAAAAAAGAACTATTACAGATGGTAGTACATTTCTGGAAAGGTTTGTTTTCTAATGACGTACAGTTAAGTTTTCTTTTTAATTATCCTTTCTTAAACTTCTTGCGTCTTATTCTTAAACTATAAGATTGGCTTAAAGCAATTGCTTCAAAACCTTTCCGCTTCTTAGTCTAAACATTTGCAAAATAAAAGATATATACATGATCTGAACCAAAAAAAAATATGGAACATGTGAAAAGATTGGGACAAAGAAGGAAGAAGTTGTTTTCCCAATACCCAAATTGCTTTCTTGTTAGCAATGAGCTCCCCAGGTAAGTCAAAAGAATGTAACTAGCCATGTGACGCGTGGACTCTTTCGAAATATTACTGATTTCAAGGAGCCCACCACATTATCAGAACTATCTCCAAAATAGTTATCCTGAATAAGGCTTAAAACTGAAAAAGAAAGAGCTAGGGGCATAGAGATGTAGAGATAGGGAGAGGGAGAGCTAAAGCAATAGAAAGAGAAGAGAGAAAAAGTGGAAGACAGAAATTGAGAGACCTTCCCAATGAACCATTTCACAATCTAGCCCTGGTTCCAGCAACCTGCCAACACAGTCCCAGAACCACTCACATCATATGACAGAGCATTGGGTGAACTTTATCAGGAGAGAGGTGTAATAAGTCAGCTTTACCCTCATGTCAGATGTTTGCTACGGAGGCCTCTCCTCTCTTTCTCTTACGGCTTGTGATAACCCAATAAACATACCAAAGGATCGCGGGTTTTCTAGACATCTTGGCACTTTGGTTTCTCCCTGATTTAAAGCCCCAGTAGCTCAGACAAACACCTCAAATTGCAGAGATCCAAAGCACCAATTGAGGAAAAAGAAGAAAACATTCTAAGACAAACAGAATGTTTGTTATCATGGTGCAGCTTTACTGACTAAATAAAACATGGCAAATATAGTGTTATCACTTTACTTAATTCTAGAACAGCGCCGACTCTAGACCCCAGGGTTTCAGTAAAGAGTTTGGTATGCTCCCCCAATTGAAACTGAAACCACTAGAGCACAAGGAAAGGAGGAAGAAAGGGACACATCGGTCAGAAACAACCTCACAATCAGTCAGAGACAAGAGCCGTCTTTTCAAGAGTATCACTGAGATAGAACAGTGGATGCCCAGCCTCCACTGCTGGAGACTTGGCTGCACATTGTATCACCTAAGAAGCTTAAAGAAAACTGCTTCCTGGGTCTCACCACCAGAGAACCTGATGTAATGATCTGGGATGCGGCCTGGGCAGCTGGATTTTTAAAAGTTCCCCAGGTGATTATAGTATTAGCATGCAAAGGTGAGAATTGCTGGCTTAGAGAATTTCTTATATGATTCCATGCATTGGTTAATGCTTCCTAGGATATGAAATTATGTCTAAAGGCACACATGACATTGGAAAAGGTGGGGGTTTCTAAGTCAAAGAAGAACTTTGACAGTGTGTCAAAGGAATAATCTACCTAACATCATGTTGATGCTGAGGCTGAGTATGGTGTTTATGTGCAAGTCATTCTGCTAAACATATAATAGCAAAATGAAAAGTTGGTAGATCGCCTGTTGCCCAGAAATGGTAGTTAACAATTTGGATATATGGCATCCTGGAATGGCTTCCCCTTGAGAAAACATGCACACATCCCATACTCTCCCTCCCCCACTAGGAGTATAAGTGCAGAGTGTAAGCTTTTGTTGCATTTAGGGGTAGAGCACAGTGATTAGAAGCACAGGGCTCTGTGGCCACATTGCCTGGGTTCAATCCAAGCTCTGGGCAAGTTAATTAACCTCTCTAGACTTCAGTTTCCTTCTCTGTAAAATGAGGGCTATAAAAGGGTACTTACCTCATAGGGTTGTCATTAAACTAATAGACGCATGTGAAGGACTTAGAACAGTGCCCAGGACATGGTAAGAGCTCAGTATGTGTAAGGTATTTTTAAGACTGTGATCTGCCCCATGTGATTAAGCTATTATCCTCCTGGGAGCAGTGATAGAAACTTATGAGATCACTCATCTGTATGTATGAAAAGGCCATAGGGTAGGGGTGATCACACTGAATGAGTTCACAGAGAGTGCACCAGACACAGGCCAAGGCAATAAGCTGAGTCAATATATACTAGATCCTTCTTTAAAGATGACCACTCGCCTTCAAGCCTATTGGGATCCAGGCATGTCCCCCAGAGAAGCCTCTGAGCTGCCGGGAAGACACTAAAGTGATGGTTCCAAAAACATATTGGGAAAAGAGCTTGTGAATTGCAGATTCTTGGGTTCTAACTCCAGAGAGTCTAATCTGGTAGGTCTGGGATCAATGAATCTACACTCATAATAAACAGCCTAGGTGATAATGATGCCTGTAGTCAGCAGGCCACAATTTAAGAATTACTGGACCAGGCGATCCAGGAAATTTGAGATAGGAGGCTGCATTTTCTGAAAAAGAAGGCTAACAAGGCCACTTAACCCACTTTCCGGTACAGGAGAAATGAAAAGATGTGTAGCTGAGACAGAGGCTGAGAAATGCAGGGAAGGAATCCAAGCAAGTTACGCCTACCCATCTGAGACTAGAGGTTGGTTATCTTAGGATAAAGCTATTTAGAAATCACAGCAGCACTTCTCTTCTTTCCCTGGGATTCTACGGATCAGAAATCTGTACTTCAGCAACCCCATTTGAGTATTTTGGTGGTTGTTTTAATGATCTGGAGTCATGTGCGCTTCATTTGTCCATACTTTTTTCCCTGGGGCACACCAAACTTGGGAACAGTGAAAAGTATGGGGAAAAAAAATCACAGACTTACCATCCTACCTACTTTGTTCATTGGGACTCCAAAGCCATTTCCGTCAGGTCCCAGCCCCATTTCTGAGGCAGACTTAGTCTCTCCTCCCGGCCATGGATTGACTACAGAGATGGGTGCTTGTCCACTCATCTGGCTGGAGACCATGCAAGGCTTGTCACCAAGACCAGTGATCCAGTGTTTCTGCCTGACAGAGGGAGATTTTAGGTGGTTGCTCTGCACATGACCATGTTGCATCTCTTGCTAAAGTGCTCACACTGGGTCAGGCTTGGCACTTAAGCCTTGGCCCTGACTCCTGCACCAACTTGACTATTTTCAGTCCCCAGGAAAGTGTTCTATCAAGTAGCAACCTCCAGCATCTCCCGATGATTAGACATTTACAATCTCTGATGTATGCGAGTGGTCTGCCCCCTCTTATTTGGCCTGTAAATGTACTATAGTATCTCTTCAGGTGCTGGGCCACTACCCCCATTGCATCCAAACTTCATTTCATTGATAGAAGAGTATAAATCCATTCTCCTTACCTCTTTTGAAGGAAAGAAATGTTTATGGTCTACTATGCATGTGCCTTTTGTATAGTTTACCTCATTTTTCTCATGGACGCCCATTACAGTGGCTTTTATTGTCGGTTTTATCTATCATTTGGCCTTCTGTCTTTTGAACTTAAGCCTTAATGCCTGATTCTTCTTCTAGGCAAACTGGATGCATGATCCCTGCTATCAAGGAACGCCAGTGCTGATAACATGGCTTTATTAACATCAGCTAGAAGTGGTCTTCATTGGACAATGGATCTTACTCTCCACTTACTGTGAAAAAGAATTGCTTAGACCCAACTCACCCAAACCAAAATCATCCTCTGGCAGATGTCATCTAACATTCAATTGGAATGATGTCTAACAAGTCCATATAGTACAACAATAGACCAGTCGCCTTGGATATATTTTCTAACAAAATTATGTTAAATTATCTACCCGTAAGCTAAATTGTTTAAATTTAAACATTCTAAGAATGCTTTATTGAGATTTTTTAGTGATCACTGAATGTGAATACTAGCAATAAAAATTTTCCTGGCTAAAACTATTAGGGCCAGAGGCTGTCCACTAAACTACATGTAGTAAGGTATCAGTAATTGAATTCTGAGGAAAATATTAGCTCAGCCCACATCCCTGGGGAGTTGGGATGGTCTTCTATAATTAAGACATATTTCCTAACTGGATTCTTTAACTATAATGTATCAACCCTCTCTTCTGCTTAGCTGAATGTCAGGGTGTATGGATCTGCCCTAATTGGACAACAGAGAATACTTGCACTCACATTTTTGCCCAAGAACGTATCCTTAACTTCTACGCTTCCAACTGATTATCAAAAGTCTGTTAGGGAAATAATATTCATAAATAATCACCTCAAAGATTTGCTGTTCATCCTCCTAATATTCTGAACTTAATTTTTAGCAACTTAGATCCCTCAAATGCTGTTGTCCCAGACCAATTCCACCAAATTGCACTTTGATGGTATACAATGAACCTGTGTTTAGGAATATGATACAAAACAGCCTGGTAACAATAACAGCAGATAACTGTCTTGAGAGCTCACCACGTGCCCGGGACTACACTAAGTGCTCTATATGCATGAGCTTATTTGATTCTTAGAACAACCCTTTGAGCTAATTTACTATTATCCCTTCCCCACTTGATGATGAGAAAACTGAGACATAAAGAGGTTGTGTTTCCTAGGGTCACATAGCTAGTCAGTTGTAAAGCCAGGCTTGGAACTGAGGCAATCAGATTCCAGATCCTCTATTTTTAACTAATCTACTATATGCCTTCCCCAAAGTACTTCCCCAAAGTAGTTACAGGGAGCCGCATATTTCATGCCTGGATGTGACCTCTGTGGAGTAACTGTAATTGCTCACCCAGTACTGAAAGGCTATGCTGGAGGACACCTCTGGAGGAAACCAGCAGCCATCATCTTTGAGGAGTCCTTTTCTACAAAGGACCCAAGCACACTGGGCAAGTGCATTCCAGTCATTGAAGCTGACAGCAGATTCTTGGATCTCAACGATCTTTAGTTTTTGTTCCTCAAATTGAAATAATGATAGAGTCAGATTTTTAAAACCCCACAACTGACCCCACATGAATGACCAGCTATCAGAAAAGAGGGGCTTGCTTGTCAGAGACAATCCCCACAGGAGGCTCTAGGAGAGGTTCAAGTGCTGTAGACATGGTATTCCAGGACAGTAATGGTCAGTCTAAATTCACAGGGATTTGGTTTCCGAGGATCCTTAGAAAAGCTAGTCACAGCTTCAAATGCAGCCATCAAAAAACAGCTCAAACTCACTCAAGTAAACAGGGGCTTTATTGGCTCATGAATTTGGAAAGTCCAGGTATAGATTTGGTTCCAGGCAAGGCTGATTCAGAAATTCAAACAGTGTACAGGCATCCCTCATTTTATTGCACTTCGCTTTATTGTGCTTGGCAGATAACACATTTTTTACAAATTGAAGGTTTGTGGCAACCCTGTGTCAAGCAAGTCTATCAACGCCATTTTTCCAACAGCACTTGCTCACTTCATGTCTCTATGTCACATTTTAGTAATTCTCACAATATTTCAAACTTTTTAACTATTATTATGTTTGTTATGGTGGCCTGTGATCAGCGATCTTTGATGTTGCTATTCTAATTGTTTTCGCATGCCGTGAACTGCTCCCACATAAGACCATGAATTTAATTCATAAATGTTGTGTGTGTTCTCACTGCTCCACCAACCAGCTGTTGCCTTGTCTCTCTCCCTCTCCTTAGACCTCTCTAGCCCCTGAGACACAATAATATTGAAATTAGGCCAATTAATAACGCTACAATGGCCTCTAAGCGTTCAAGTGAAAGGAAGAGTTTCACATCTCTCGTTTTAAATCAAAAGCTGGAAATGATTAAGCTTAGTGAGGAAGACATGTTGAAAGCCAAGATAGGCCAAAAACTAGGCCTCTTGCATCAAACAGTTAGCCAACTTGTGAATGCAAAAGAAAAGTTCTTGAAAGAAACTAAAAATGCTACTCTAGCGAACACATGAATGATAAGAAAGTGAAACAGGCTTATTACTGATATGGAGAAAGTTTTAGTGGTCTGGATACGAAATCAAATCAACCACATTTCCTTAAGCCAAAGCCTAATCCAGAGTAAGGTCTTAACTCTCTTCATTTCTATGAAGGCTAAGAGAGGTGAGGAAGCTTCAGAAGAAAAGTTTGAAGCTGGCAGAGTTTGGTTCATGAGGTTTAAGGAAAGAAGCCATCTCCATAACATAAAAGTGCAAGGTGAAGCAGCAAGTGCTGATGTAGAAGCTGCAGCAAGTTCTCCGGAAGATCTAGCTAAGAGAATTAATGAAGGTGGCTACATCAAACAACAGATTTTCAATGCAGAAGAAACAGTCTTATCTCGGAAGAAGATGCCAACTAGGACTTTCATAGCTACAGAAAAGAAATCAATGCCTGGCTTCAAAGCTTCAAGGGACAGGCTGACTCTCGTCTTAGAGACTACTGCAGCTGCTGACTTTAAGGTGAAGCCAATGCTCATTTACCATTCTAAAAATCCTAAAGCCTTTAAGAATTATGTTGAATTTACTCTGCTTGTCCTCTATAAATGGAACAAGAAAGGCTTTATGACACCACAAGTGTTTACAACATGGTTTACTAAACAACTTAAGCCCATTTTAGCACCTACTGCTCAGAAAAAAGAGTCGTTTCTTCTCCCCAAAAGCCCCCTGTACATAGTTGTATATTCTAGTTGTAGGTCCTTCTGGCTCAGCTATATCGGACTCATATAGCACCACCTCAGTATGGCTTGATGAGCAGTTCTAGGTCTGCGCCCAGGATTTGAACCAGCGAAACCCTGGGCTGCCAAAGCAGAGCACATGAACTTAACCACTTGGCCCTGGAGCCGGCCCCTCCAGATTCTTTCTTGGCAGGCAGCATTCTTTATAGTTTTAAGATTTAGTCCTGTACTCATCAATAGGGTCACTTCATTATCTTTGGCTATGGGATTCAAGAATCATCTTACCTCCATTCACAGAGAGAAGGGCTTGGAACGACATACCTATGAAAAGCTACTCCAATTTCCAGAAGATTTATAAACCACAATATTAAATATCAGACGCACACACACACACAGACTTAATGTTAAATCCGTTCAGTGTGAAGCACCAGTGAGAAGCACCGGAGACTGAGCAGATGTTTGAAGAAGAAAGTGAAATAGGCTGAATCCACAGAGTCTGCGAGAAGAAGGTAAGGGCTGTTGGGGCCTTAGGGTCCTCCATTATAAAGAAGAACATTGGGCGAGATGGTTGCAAAGCAAGAGTAGTTGTGGGTCTGCTATTTATTACTGAACATTCCCAAGGACAGCCCATCATCATGGCTCCTGGATCCTGGCTTGGAATGCGGCCAGATTTCCTGCATTGTCAGGGCAATAGCACCAGAACTGTCAAGAACATGAGGCTGTGTGGGGCTGGCCCCGTGGCCGAGTGGTTAGGTTCGCGCGCTCCGCTGCAGGCGGCTCAGTGTCTCGTTGGTTCAAATCCTGGGTACGGACATGGCACTGCTCATCAAGCCATGCTGAGGCAGCATCCCACATGCCACAACTAGAAGGACCCACAACGAAGAATATACAACTATGTACCGGAGGGCTTTGGGGAGAAAAAAGAAAAAAATTAAAAAAAAAAAAAAAAAAGAACATGAGGCTGTGTGGTTTCAGTCAAGACACCTGATGTCTCTGAGGTGTTTTGGGCTGAATGATCTCTACAATCCTTTCTAGCTCTGATGTTCAATTGTGTTTTCCCCTGAGGAATGAGCTCTCTGTTCTGGTTATTCCTTAGAGCTCTAAGAGTGGAGAAAAGAGAAAAAGGAGAGGAATTCATGCCATAATACAGAGACAGAGATTTCCCTCTGTCCTGCCTCAATGCATTTCATCTTTCTTGGCTTTGAATCTGCACACCTGGAAGTGGAGCTGTGCGGTCACAAGAATCTCTAATACGTAACCCACATGGATTTCCCTGCTGGGGAATAATTCTGCTTGCTTTCCTGATAAAGCTTTGAATCTTGGTCCCATGATACAGTCGTGAAACATTATTTGCATTAGCGATCATTTATTCTGCCCCTCTCTAGGGTCTATATCCAGGCTGTACCTGTCAAAGCTCTTGGTGAAGGAAGGTATATTCATTCCATAAAATGGAGAGGGAGCCTCAATTTTTTACCTCCCAGCCTTCTAAGAATGGCTACATGGGTAGAGTGTAGCAGAGCCAGGGAAACACAACTGGCTGCCCCTAACTCCCCAGGTTTCCAATAATTTTCTCACAGAGTTCGAACTCCAGCAGGCACAGGAGCCTCTAATAAGTAATTCTATTCAATTTCCCTTTTCTAAAATGATCTTGCTGCATTTAGCTCTGGAGCCCTGACTCTGGCCCCCAAGGGGGTGAATCTAGGAAACCATTTGCACACCAGCTGTGACGCCCCCACTGCAGAGACTGGAGTGATGCAGCTGCAAGCTAACGAATACTGGAGATTGCCGGCAAACCACCAAAAGCTAGGAAGAGGCAGGGAAGAAGTCCCCGCTAAGTCTCAGAGGGAGCGTGGCCCTGCTGACACCGTGATCTCACACTTCTTATCTCCAGAACTGGGAGACGATCACTTCGGTTGTTTTAAGCCACCCAGTCTGCGGTACTTCGTTACAGCAGCCCTACAAAACTAATACAGATGGATTTCACGCAAATTTGATTTCAGTTTTGAATTGCACCATTACTCTCTAGTAAAAGAAGTTGGCATTTTATGTCATTTAAATTTTTTAAAATTTGCCAATCTGTGGCTAAGATTCCAATAAGAAGGAATCAGAGTCTTGAAGAAAGCAGACATGGAGATTCCCTCCGACACAGTGAAGCAAAAGTCTGGGGGTTTTTTATAACAGACTCAAGCTCTAATAAAAATATAAAGGAAGTTTTTCAACCAAAGTTCCAAGAGATACCGAAGTAGAATTGAAAGCAAACACCAATACTTAAATATAATGAATCTTACATATAACCTGTATTTCTTTCTAATAACAACTCTGTTTGGTGATCTTCATCATAAAACACTGTGAAACAACAGTATGAAAAAAATTTCTAATGCAATGTACAGTAATTTATTTACAGAACATTCAGACTCTAAAATTAAATCAATTAATTGTGAGGAAAGCTAAGGGCACTGGTACCATTATCAGTAAGCTTAACATTTAAACACAGTGATCAGGGTTGGCTCCAAGAATCTTATAAGAATCAGCATTGCTCACTAGTGTTGTTACCGCCTACAAACATAGGTTCTTTACCCGCCACACAAGAGGAGCCAAGTAAAAACTGGAATGCCAGGCTTATGGCAAGAAAAGGGTTTTTATTTCGGGTGATATAAGCTGGGAGACGAGAGTGAGCCCTCAAATTTGTCTCATTTCATCTCATCTCCCCAAAGGAGGGGAGGCAAGGAGTTTTAAAGGTTTGTAAGGAATGTGGCTGCTTGTAGAGAGGGAGGGGGAGTCAGTGTCCTTGCTGGTCGGAGCTTTCCCACTAGCTTGCCTTCAGCCTTGGGACACTGTTTTCTGGAAGGAGGAGGAGATGATATGGAATCCAGGTAACTGTCCTTGGCTGTGTCCGTCTCCATGGCAGATAGTGGATTCTGGAGCCAGGGAGCCAGGGAGTAAGCAGGAAAAGAGTGCTTTGGTTTTAACCCCACATATGCTGGGCTTAATGCAGGGGAACCGATATCAGGGCTGGCATCAGTGTCACTATTTTTCTAGTGAAAAATAGAGACTCTTACATAAATGTGGAAAAGGTTATGATATCTGGTGCACTATTGATAGGAAAAGGATCTTACATGCCAAGTCTGTCACTGCCATTAAATCAGTTCCCTATTCTGACATTATTGTAGTTGGGATAGTGAATGAAACAATCAAATAATAATAGGAATGATAATAATAATGATAATAGCAAACAGTTCTATAGCACTTACTATATGCCAGACACTGCTCTAAGTGCATTCCCATATTAACTCAGTCTTTACAATTTGGGATAGGTCCATTATTCCCATTTTGCAGATGAGGAAACTGAGGCACTGAGAAAACTGTTCACTAGTGTAAGGTAAAGATTATGGTAGATAGATTTCCTATGACCTACAGACAGGAAAATCCACAGACATTTCCGGTTAATAGATGGTGTCCGCATTGATAGAGAAGAAAATGCATGCAAAGAGTGCCTTGGTGATGTTATTTTTAAATTTTGGAAACTTTTATTCATGTTGATTTGGCTTATACTAGGAAGGGGACATAAGAGTGTCTACAAACAAAATTGTTGTCCAGGCCAGCTCGTGAATGTGTGACCTGAAATGTCACACAGGTCCCTGCCTCAGAAGGGCCCCACTCAGAAGACCCTGTGCTGGCTTTGAAACTCTGCTGTTGGCATCATGAAATACTTAATTTCTGAACAAGGAGCCCCACATTTTCATTTTGCACTAGGCCCTGCTTGCTACAATGACGATGCAGAAATTAAGTTTTATTTCTTTTATCCATGCTTTAAAATTTGCTTTAGCTTGGGAACACAATTTTATTGATGAAAAAGCTTTGGTTGCAAAAAGTGGAGTTCTGACTTGTAGGAGTATTGGATGTTGCCATTTAAATTGTAAATATTATAAAATCAATGGAGTTAAACTTGCATCTTTTTAAATTGATGTGTGAGGAAATGGGATCATCTCATCCCCAGCTAGTCGCTGTGTTCAGAAGTGAACTGGTTGTCATGGGAATGCATAATAGCAAGTTTATTTGAATTGAACATGAAGTCAGACTTTTTCTGACAGAAAAGAAGTTGATTTGGCTGATTGATTTTGACAACGAATAGTGGCTTTGCTCATTAGATAAGGTAAACATATGTCTCAGTTTGCCCAGGGCGGTCATTGCTCATGCCTGTTGCCCTGGCATAATTAATGGCCCACCATTGTTAGGTTACATGGTGGGTAATTTCCATAAATTGACTGAGTTAAATCTCCAGAGCTAAGACTTTTGCTCCCCCCAAAAAAGTGCATAATAAATGTATGTTATCAAAATTAACAATGCTGTATTAAAATTAATATTCCAATTTTGCTAAACCTTTCTAAGCATATTGGGTTGAATAAATACTTCTAAAAGGAAATAGATAAAATTAAGGGTCATTTGATAAGTCTTGATAAAGTCTTTTCCATATAATTCAGAGTAACTGGATATTGGGAAGCAAATCCTTTTATAAGTCAAGTGCTTTTTAAATTTTTTTCTTTTCAACAAACTTAAGGGGAATCTAATCAGCTGATAGAGCATTATATATAATTTCTATGATAGGGAATTTGTGCTTTGGGACATGTGGCTTGGAAGGAGTTAAAAGGATTATGGATGGGGAATGGAGGGTTGGGGGGGGAGGATTGTTGACCCCAGTGGTTTAAGAAATCAAGCAAAGCTAGCCATGACATTTCATTAAATGAGAAGGAGAGTAAAACTTTATGTACTTCTTACCAAAAAATTTAATCCCCCCACTCGAAACTGGAAGCGAATGGAGTAAATTTCTATTCCTTAAAACCAGTGGAGCCCAGAAGCTAAGAAAGTGCTAAAAAATAAATAAATGATAACCCACAATGAGAGGAGTGTGTCAAAGGGACACTGCAGCCAGCTGAAAGAGCTCCCACCGGCCAAAGCTGGAACAGTTTGAGCTGCAGAAAATAAAGCAGCATTGGATTGTAGCCCAAAAGATAGAATATCTATGAGTCATATTGATATATATAAATGATTGAGTAAATAAATATTGAGGAGAAGAGACAAATATCTCATGCAGAAGAATTCCGAAGAATTGTATATACAACTCCATCCACAAGGAGGGGGAGCATAACTTCCCACTCCTTAAGTGTGGGCTGCACTCGGTGACTTCCTTCCAAAGAGTGTGGAAGTTTGGGAGCAGGGAGAGTAACTTGACAGATACCACTCCTGCCACGTGGTCAAAGTTCACATCAACAGTCGCAAATCACATTAATAGTTTATACTCTTGATAAAATGTGATGAAAATGACACTTTACCTCTGTGATTGTCCTCCTCAAAACCCATATCTGCAGTCTAATCACAAGAAAAACATGAGGCAAATTCCAATAGATGAGCATCCTACCATTCACCTGACCAATACTCTTCAAAACTGTCAAGGTCATCAAAAACCAGGAGGGTTTGAGAAACTGTCACAGCCAAAGAGACCCTAAAGAGACTTGACAACTAAATGTAAAGTATCTTGGATGAAATCTTGAAACAGAAAAAGGACATTAGGTAAAAACCAGGGAAATCTAAATAAACTACGGACTTTAGTTAATAATAATGCATCAATATCAGTTCACTAATTGTAACAAATGTACCATACTAAAGTGAGATGTTCATAGAGGGGAAATTGTCAGGGGTGTGGGGGGAGTATATGGGGAACTCCGTACGATTTTCTCTGTTTTTCTGTAAATCTAAAACTGTTCTAAAATACAAAGTCTATTATAAAAAAATAGTGTTAATAAAAATAAATGGAGCTTAACAATCAGAATATCTATCATTATTTTATTATCATTGTTAAACTGGGACAAATTTCTACCTTTATATCCACCAATAATTTATAGAAAACACAGCATATGGAAGAACATATTAAATTATACCACGAGCCTCCAGTTTCTACAATAAATAAATTGCAAGGGAAAAGATGACAAATGGGGAGCCTATAAATCCAAAGAGATTTAGGAGACATATAAACCAATCAAACATGAAAACCTTATTTGGATCCTGATTTAAACAAGCAAACTTCCCTGTCCCACTTTGCTCACTGTCTCACTTGGCTTCCTCGTTCACCCCTAATAAACTATCTGCACCCAAACCCATGTCTCAGGGTCTACTTTGGGAGAAACCCGAAGAAAGACACCCATCACTAAGAGATTGGTTAAATAAACTATGGTAGAGCCATAACATAGCCCACTATAGAACAACTGAAAATAGTGAGTTGTTAGATCTATATGTGTTGATATGGAAAGAGCTCCAGAAACTTTCATAAAATATTATTCTCTTTCTATAAACGAATTAAAATAATCCATGCATATGTGCTATTATAGGAATAATCATTTTCCTGGATGTTTACATAAGAAAATTAACCATGATTATCTCCAGGCAGTGGAACTTCTTATGTGGCAAAGATATTGTGCAAGCAAACTGAATCTATGATTTAAAAAAAATAAATAAATTCCTGACTTGTAGCATTTGCTGATCTCCATGGTGAAAACACTCCCACCTGTCTAATTTCAAGCTACCGATGACTTAAACAGGCTCGCAATAATTCCTGAATAGTGATCCATTCTGGTGAGCCAGTCTGGGTCAGCTCCAACACCCCACTGGGTGAAAATGAGAACTCTTTATTTTATAACTTTTCATGCTAGTTGAATTTATTTAAATGACATTTTTAAATAAACATTTTCTTTAAAGATAGAAGAAGAAAACTGCTGAACACCATTGCTAAGTTTTCCATTTCCAGTTCTTGGTTACACGTAGCCTTGGAAATAAGCCCAGGCCCACAGTCCCTGGCCACAAATGAAGTCAATCAGTGGAGAGCAAGATGAAGGAAATATAACCTTTCTATTCTCTTCTTTTCTGGGCTTTCATAAGAACCCGTGTTTGTGAGCAAAAAAATAAAAAAGATAGACTCCTATGGGTACCTCCTTGTGTCTTTAGTTTATTAAGATGGAAGACACTAGAAGATGCGACCATAAACAGAAAGAGCAATGAAGAGCACTGAGAAATGCGGATGGGGCATTACAATTTATTTGTGCATTTTTGTGGCCCTCATCGTTGCTTAAAACTAACTGAGAGCCATTTTCTCTTAGAGTGGCTACCACTGCCAGATAATAAATCAGGTAATTCTTAAATCTGCCCTAACTCTCCTATAGTTATTCATCAAAAAATTGTCTGCTTCTTGATTGCAAAAAGACTCAGTAAAAAAAAGCTTTTAGTTAGAAATCAAGAAACCTGCATCATCATCCAAACACAGATACTATTGTGCTGCAAAATTTTGCACAAATCACTTAACCTTTCTGGGCCTCAGTGTCCTCATCTATCAAATAAGAACTTTGAACCATAAGGTTTCTGAGACCCTCTTCGGTTTTAAAAATCCTACAATTCTATTATTTATGGTGACCTTTCTTAAAGAAGCTCATTCCTCTCAAGAACTCTCTTAGATCCTCCGAAGTGTTCTTGGGTCGGATAGAAAGAGAGAGGAAAGAGCCAGCCCCTCAGTGTGGATGGCAGTGAATGGCAACAGAATCTGAGACAGAAGTGGGAGGAGCACTCTCCAGGAGGCACCGGAAGGACCCCGCCCTCTGAGACCATGAGGACCCCAGGACCGCAGCTGGGGCTTGAGGAACAAACACCACATGCACATCCATCAGCACCCACCAGTCCAGGACATTAGGACTAAAGGCCCCACCACCATCCACAGTGTTAATCCATTCTGGGATAAAAAATTTCTCAAGTTTTTATCTCCATTATCTGCCTCCAAAGAATGGTTCTTAATAAAGTCCACACCAAAGAAATCCTGTTCCTGCTCTAAGATCAGCTTTGCCTCCATTTCCTCAAAATGTTCTTTCTTTCGCATCTCCCTCACGAAGGGGTTTTCATTCATATAGAACCCAACAATATCTGAGCTTTGCTCTGAGCCACATAGATATAAAATAGGAACACGGTATCCTTGTGACTCTTGTCAGGGATACACACTCACACACACACACACACACACACACACACAGAGATGGTACACCTAAAAGGGATGATATTATTACTGTGGTCCCTGGTGACAGAGGAGAACTAACATTAGCTTACGGCAAGATCAGAGAAGACTCAGACACTGGGCAAGGCCAACAGAAGCTTCATTAACTGTAGTTTAGAGCCTCATAAGTATTAGTTGACTCTTTACAAAGCCTAAAAGCCATTCCCCTGAGGTTTGTGGGAGAAACAAAACAGTAAAGGAAAGTAATTTTCTCTAAAAGCAGAGCCCTCACTCTGTCACTAGGATTGTTAGGGAGCATAAATCTCTACCAATAATCACACAGATTTTCCTGTCACTTTTGAGAGCACAAAATGCCTTTCAGCACGTTACCTAATCTGATTTTCACAACAAGCTGTGAGTTATTCGTGTCATAGGAACGGATCAGCAGACCTGAGTGCAGGCCTGGACTCTGCCACTTATCAGCTTGTGGCTTAAGTGGGTTACTGTCCTCGGTGTGTTTTTGCCTTCATTTTACAGATGAGGAAACTGAAGTTCAAACGGGCTAAGTGACTTGTCCCTACCAACAAGTGATAACATAGGACAGATTAGAAAGAACAAAGACCTGAAGCAACAGCGTCTTTATTATGGGAAGTGTCATTAACATAAAAATAATATCCAAAGGCTAAGATGGGCAGGGTGAGCAGAAAGTAGGACTCTTGAAGTTAAGAAGATAGGAAACTAATCCATGAAAAATTAACGAGGGTTATTTTTTTAGAGAAATGACTGTGTGAATACCAGTCCCAGTAGAAGCCATAAAGAGCAAAATGAGGGGGGTGACTATCACACACGTGATGCCCCCTGAATCCCAAATCTGAGGGACAACCTTGAGGCTGCCAAAGAGTCATAGGCCACCATCTGCCTGTCACAGCAACACATAGTCTGTGTGAAGTCAGTGTGCCTGGTTGTGTGATCTCTACTGAGCTCAGTGCAGAGCGGATGTGAAATTGTTGAGATGGAGAAGGGTGTGTGCTGGTGGTGCGAGCTTAGTAGGACAGTGAAAAACATACAGAGTCAGGTGTGAGATTAACAAGGTAGTGCGTGGTATAGAATCTGTGTGGGCTCAGTGAGATGGTGAGGGATGTGCACAGTTGGTGTGAGTTCAGAGAGCTATAGTTAGTGTCCCCTTGGCCTATACTGATGAAACTTCACTAAATCCTATACCCATTTCCCAGCTTTTTGAGAACATCAGTCCATAAGAGCTACTCAGCAAGATCAGGGAAAGCAGGAAAATACCCTGCAGTCCAATATGGAGGCCATGCTTACCCCTTGATCTATATAAGCAGTTTGTAATCTGGGTCTGCCTTCATTGGGACAGATGTTACATTTACATGTATGGGTGGCCCCTCTTGTCAGTTCCAAACAGGCTCCACTTTACTATTATCCTTCTATAGCCAAGTTTCCTCAGGTTAGCAGGCTTCATACATCACAGCAGGCAGGTTTACACACCTCAACCCAAAGCCAGAACTGCTAACAAATTACCTTGACATGTTGATTGCTTGCCTTATCTCAACCTGGAGGCCTCCAGAGTCCTCCTTCACATCGCCAGAAACACTTCCAATTACTGCATTGGTTTATCAGGGACTGTTTTCTTGGTGTTCCTATTCTGCTCTCTATGACCTTGGTTGTCTGAGTGATAGATCCTTCAAGTTCTTGTTGCATCCGTCTTAGATTTGCCCCTGCTTATCTCTCTCTCTGTTCCTATAGGATGTGTTTTATTGCCACACGGACTTGGCTTGTGGCCTCCATTGCATCATCCAGCACTAACTGTCACTTGAGCAACTCTAGAACACCCACATGTGGCCTCTGTGAGAGCAATTTCCAGAAACAGAATGTCAAACCTGATACTTCATCAGACTTTTTGAGTTACACAATAGGAGGAAATCTTTACTCAAGATTTCAAAGGACAAAGAGAATTTCAACATAAACCGGGAATAGTGCTTGGTTGTTGATCCAGTCAATGCCAGGTTGATGATGGGAAAGAACAACCAAGATGTCATGGGATTGCCAAGCACTGTCCCAAATCCTTCCTGAGCTCAGCATTCCCAACCCCACCAAATCCTGCAGCTTAAAAAGCAGCTATAAGTGCAGTATAAAGTGTGACATTGTGGAAATCAACTACTAGTTTAAGAGCCACACCTGAAAGTGCTTGATTTTCATTAGAAATGTGGTTGACAACATGCCTTTAAAGTCATCATGAACTCTAAGAGATGACATTGACTCATCGACTTATCTGTCACAATCATCTATAATTTTAGAAACAAGCACAGTATGAATTCTTAAGAACAATAGTCTGAAAGAACTGATATTTGAGAGCCCATCCCATCTTAATTTGCAGATGTTTCAATATACTCCCAGAAAATGGTGAGAAATAAATCTTGGGCTCATTTGCCCAAGAAACTACCCATGGTTACACACTCTCAACAAACCTGTGAGATAAAGGGTCAGAGCTTTGCTAGGATCAGATATTGAGTTTTGTTTTCCCAATCAAGGATCTTGATATGGGTTAGTTGTGTTGGATGGGAAATTCTTCCTTTAATAATATCTTCTTGAGATCAGTTGGGATTTCATACATACATACATACATCATTTCATACCTACAAATCTAGGCTCTGTGGGGAAATTGACTTGTTCACTTTTAGAATGAGGAAGAAGCAGTAGAAATTATCACCCATAAAGCCTCTATCAAATATCCTGTTATCACAGGAACATGTCTAGTCTTCTTTGGAGAGGTGGACTGACCCCAATTTCAGGACACCACAGGAACACATAAATTTGGAACACTGTGTTATAACTTATAAATGCATAGCTAACTCAACAACTGGAAAGAATAACAATAACTGCCCCTTGATTACAAAATATTTCTTCTGTTGAAACATCCTTTGAACTCTTATTACAGGTAAAAGCAATGCCATGATCAAAAAGACCATGAGAATTGTGCCAGATGCTAGATGACAATGTGAGATTGTCAACTCCTTCCACAGTCCTCTCATTTACCTGGTTGCTCAATGAGATGAATCTCCCTATTGGGTCAGGACTGGTGCTGATGGGGCATCCCAGAGCCAGGATGGGAATCCAGGCAGAAAAATAAAACAAATCTAAGAATTACAGGCAGACGCTGGGAATGGGAAAGCCAATAGGACTCAGAAGCCAAAAGATGAGGCACATATCAGGAGTCAAGATTAAGTATATAGGTTAAAAACAAAGCCAGAGATTAGGAACCAGAAAATTCACAGGCACCAGAGGTATTGTCACGATGGCCTTGACACTGAGGTACCTGCTATTTCAGGAGGAAGGCTCTTACCTCAGTTCTGTGGGAGCAATCCAGGATGTGATCCTTCTGGGTTGTGCAGGTGGAAAAAACAGAGGATCCATGTAAACAGGGATGGAGTCAAATGACAGAGGTATAGTGTTTGGAATCATACTGAAAGACACATCATGGCCCCCCATGCAGAGCCTGACAAAGGTCAGAACTTTTAAGCCAGTAATTGGCCACCTATGTCGTATCAGGATTTGGCCAAGAAATAGTCATTAAGGGTCAGGGAAAAGAACGGAAATTGAGAAATTTCACTTTGACACTTTCCCAACTTCCTGTCAGTTCCATTTTCCCAGCTCCTGGCACCCTTCCCTGTGGGTTCTCAAGTCCCGAGTGATTCCATGCTGCCCACCTGTGGTCCAAATCCTCCCTCAGAGCCAGGGCCCTCAGACCTCGCCATTCCTCAGTTTCCAAATTACAAAACTATGCTGTTTTTTTAAATTTGGAAGGCATATCACAGATGCTAAGGGGACAGCAGGTATATCAAGTAACTCTAACTGACGTATAAATGATGACTATGCTTCGTGTCCTAAAGGTATTAGAACCTGAAGGGAAGAACTAATTAACACAAAACAACCTCTAGAGCTCTACCCCAGGCACTCCAGATGAATAGGGGTTAAAAAAAACAAAACCTGTCTCTCTTCTAAAAAAATTACTTAAGCATATGACTTGAACTACAGTTTTTTAAAAAATTGTTGGTTTTCCTCCACAATAAAGAAATAGTTATTAATCAAGATTCTAAGGACTATTTCAAAAGCGATAACTGATTCATCTTCCTTATCTCCTTTTTTAGTCAGATATAGTTCTAGGAATAAACACAGACAGTTTGAATTTTAATGATTTCTCAAAAATGATACTTGCACATGTAAAAAATTCAGACGTTTCTGTTTTCTAGGACAAGAGATAAATTATTACCGAGGCCGCATCGCACGGTGGAAAGAGCATGAACTCAGTATTGTCTTGCCAAGCCCCTCCCCAGCGCCGGTCTCAGTCTCCACACAGAGATAATAATATATACAAATTTTCAGAGTTCTTGTGAAGATTAAAAATAATTCACGTGAAATATCTAGGATAGAACCTGGCACATCACAGGTGTTCGATGAATGGTAGCAAGTGTTAATTTTAGCTCACTTATCTAAGGAATACCCAATCATCTTTCACTGTAAACACATTTCTGCCTAGACAAAAGGAGAGAGAGTGTAGCAGGAAGAGCATTCAGGTGTAACAGTAGAAATTCTTGCATACGATCCAGGACACTGGGCAATAATGCCAGCTTTGTCATCAGTTAGCAGTGTAAATCTTTGCAAGACATTTAACCCTGGGCCTCCGATTCCTCATCTGAAAAATGAGGGATTTGAACTACGTAATAACTTTGATCATTTTCAGATGTGGGGGTCTCTGCCACTAACTGACTATTTTCCCAGGCAGAGAGAAGGCTGGCAAAAGGTTGTCTCTGTCTGGGGCCAGCATATCCCTAGATGATCAGATCTTTACCCAACAGACCTCTGTGTTCACCCTTCCACCTACAGTTTCCAACCCGGCCTCCCCTCTTTGGACCTTGCTCAAGAGCACAAATGGACTTGGACTCCTAAGACCAGATGTAAACCTCTCCACTGATGCACATTTGCCCTGAGATTTAGGATAATTTGCTTAAATTTTCTGGTCCTCAGTTTTCTCCTCTGCAGAAGTAGCAAAGTTAATACTCACCTCCTTTAGTTTTTATGAGGATTAGATGAGATAATGTATACAAAAATGACTTACAGGCTGTACAGCCTTGTGCACAGTTAATATAGCAGCTTTGACTATTGGTGGTTTAACACCATTGGGAGCACTCTATGGAAAGCACCCCAAGAACTTGGATTCTAAGTCAGGACAACTGTGGGTCATCTACCTGGGCTCTTTGAACTTTGTGTGCCCAGAAGAATCCAGCAGAATAGTATTGAATTTTGCTGTTACAAGATATTGATTTTGGTTTTCGTAGCCAAGAAAGGAAGTTTGTTTAGACTTTCCCTTACGGACAAGGGGCAGGATCTTGTTTTAATGATCTAGAAAAGTTTCCATCCCATTAGTAATTTCCTATCCACGTGACCTTGGGTTTTCTTATTTCAAGAGGCAATTGCAGAATTTCAGGAGAGCTGCCTATGACCAATTGTAAGAAATCAATCAAGCTCTGGAAAGAACTGCAGATCGGTCCCTACAGAGGTCTACCCTTAAGCTTTGCTGGGCTTACTGTCCACGGAACACCAGGTAGCATGAGGCTGCAAGAAATGTAAGGCAGTCTAAGAAGCAGCTGAGCACACCACTGGGTTCCTCAGAAGTATTCTGAAATGCCCCCTGTTTGCAGGGCTGCACAACACTTTAGAATCTCTTCCAGCATTTTCTCTTCCATACTAAAGTCTAAGGTACAAAAGGTTTTAAGTACCTGAGAATATAGTCCCAAGCATTGGGTTTTCTGAGCAGTCAGCTATGTGGAAGCTTTAAACAGCATTTGTCTCTCTCCCTGAGTCCATCACATCCACATGTGCAGGTCACATGCCCCTGGACAGAGCTGGGCCCCAAAACAGAAGATTAAACAAGTACTCCCATAGCATAATTTGAGATGTTTCACAATCTCCACTGCCCAAAATATCTTTCCCACCAAACACTACAGTGCCTAGAATTCCCAGCATTAAACTCCCTGCTACTAATCTGCTTCACCCTTCACCCCATCCTCTCGCCCAACGTCTAGAGATACGAATCATATCCATCGTTCCAGGCCTAGCTCAGTATCTGCCTTTCATGAAGCCTTCCATGATCCTCCACTTGGAAGTGATCTCTCATTCCTCTGAACATTTACAATGTTTAATTTGTATCTCTTTTATAATATATATTATTTTATGTTTAAACACGTGTACAATCCCCCATCAGGCATAATCTTGAGAGTCAATCCCTCAGTGAGGTTTTATTTATCTTTGTATCATCATCCCATCCCCAGAGCTGGTCCTTAGTAAAGAACCAATATCTGACCAATGGGTGCCATATGGGTGAATGGATGGTAAGAGACAGCCTCCCCTGGGCTGAGATTTTGCTACTCACTAGCTCTGTATCCCTCAGCAGTTGCTTCACTTTTCAAGGCTTTATTTTCTTCCTATAAAATAAGGCCATTTGAGAGTTGTAAAATGCCAGAGCTTTCCCAACCATCATTACTAATTCACTGGATGATCTTATAGCTCACAATGGTTCAGCAAAGGCCCAACATTACTCGCATTCATTTTTTGAAGTGGTTTGACAATGTATGTACTGCAATGAGATTTTTAAAAAGAAAAAATTATAAAGGGTATAGTAAGATAAGACCAAATGAAAAATAAACTCACAGAAATAAATTCTCTGCAGTCCTATTTAGTTACAAAGGTGGAGCATGAATTCAGCTTTGAGCTTCCCAGCAACCAAAGCAAAAAGGTATTAAAATAAAAGTATATTGGTTGCTCAAGAAAGTGAAGCTCTTCCTGATATTAAGATCCAAGAGTAATTGATGAAGTAGACTTTGTCCTTAAAACAACCAAATAATGACTACACCAGGGAGTTTAATAGAAATGTTCTCTGCTGCATCCTTTCATACAAGAGTGTTCCAGATATCTATTGCTGTGAAACAACCCCTAAATAGTGGCTTAAAACAATAGCAATCATTTATTATTATCTCACTGGGGATTCACTGGGCTCAGCTAAGCAGTTCTCACTCAGGGTTCCTTACAAAGCTGCAGTCAGACTGTGGCTGGGTCTGGAATCATCTGGAACCTAAGCTGGGGGCTAGAACAGCTGGTTCTCTTCAGACGTCTGTAGGTGGTCTCTCCACGTGACTTTTCAGCATGGTAGCCCTAGAGCAGCCAGAATCCTTACATGGAAGCTCAGGCTGAGAAGAAGAGAGCCAGGCAGGCTGTATCACCTTTCATGAGCTAGCCTCGAAAGTCACACAGCATCACTTCTTCCACATTCTATTTGCCAGAAGCAAGTCACTAAGGCCAGCTCACATTCAAGGGAAGGGTAATTAGTCTCCATATTTTGATGGAGGAGTGTCCAAGCATATGAGAACATGTTTTAAAACCACCATAAATTTCAAGATAGAAATTTGCAATTCAACAAATGCTATTCTTTTGAAGCCAAAGAAGGGATAGTCTGACTTGATCCAGGGATAAAATCCAGGATGTCTGGAGTTGTGTTGCCCTACATGGTAGCCACTGGCATAAGTGGCTATTTAAATTCAAATTAATTATGGGGCCAACCGTGTGGCCGAGTGGTTAAGTTCACGCACTCCACTTTGGTGGCCCAGGGTTTCGCCGGTTTGGATCCTGGGTGCAGGTATGGCACCACTCATCAGGTCATGCTGAGGCAGCGTCCCACATACCACAACCAGAGGCACTCACAACTAGAATATACAACTGTGTCCTGGGGGGCTTTGGGAAGAAAAGAAAAAAAGAAGATTGGCAACAGTTGTTAGCTCAGGTGCCAATCGCTTAAAAAAAAAAATTAATTAAAATTAAATTAAAACTTTTTAATGCCATTTTCAGTCTTAATAGCCACATTTCAAATGGTCAATAGCCACACCTAGCTAATCGCTATCATATCATGCAGCACAATTATAGAATATTTCCATCATTGCAGAAAGTTCTATTGGACAGTGTTGATCTAGAATAATGAAAAAACTGTTTATCCTTTGGCTGTTGATCAGAGAATTGCTCGCCTTCTAATTAAGCTCTTGGTAGGCATTGGGCAGCAGAAATGTCCAAATTTTAACATTTGACAAGAGTGTGAACTACATGAAATTTTTATTGCTAATGAAGGAGAGCCCCATACACCTTAAAAATCTATAAGGCAGGAGACAGTCTTACTTCCTTTAAGGAAAATGACAGCTCCTAACCAAAACCCAAATAGGTGCCACCCCGCCTCCACATGGGGGTTTTCAGTGGAGGACCTCCCAGCAAGACCAAAGTTTTCCTCAAGATGATTTCCAGAAACTCTCTCTTAAAAACAATTGGTGGATGCCAGGCCGGTGATGCAGCAGTTAGGTGCGCACGTTCCACTTTGGTGGCCGGGGTTCACCAGTTCGGATCCCGGGTGAGGACATGGCACCACTTGGCAAGCCATGCTGTGGTAGGCGTCCCACATACAAAGTAGAGGAAGATGGGCATGGATGTTAGCTCAAGGCCAGTCTTCCTCAGCAAAAAGAGAAGGATTGGCGGCAGATGTTAGCTCAGGGCTAATCTCCCTAAAAAAAAAAATTAGGGGAAAGAAAGATAAAATGAAAACTACAGAGTTAATTCCCTCACTCTTTCATTCAACCAGCATTTACTGAGCAGGCATGGATACTATGCTTTGTCCCTGAAACATTTTCAAAATAGATTTTACCAACCTCCCAGGACCCAGAAGCAAACAAAAGTCAATAATGCACCCAAGAAAAATCTACTTTTAAGTAGCATAATTTTCTAGCAAAACCACCAGAGAAAAATGGTTGCAAAATGTACCCCTAAGTAGCTGAAAGAGCTGGCCGGCTATATATAGTCATTAGATATAAGCCAATTAAATTGAAAACACTGTCTGCCAAAAATGATGATTTGGGATTTAGAAAAGTTGAATTCAAGCCACTCTGTTTTCCAGTAGATCAAGAGGCCTTTTCTGGTTAGCAACAACAAAATTATATTACCAGCATAGAGAATAGTTATTTTTATACTTTTCATAATAGGAGTACATGCAGTTAGATCATGCACAAATTGTTTCAAATCATTAAGAAACAAATAAAAAAGAAGGGTTGAAGGAAGCAGAGGCAGAACACAGGCCCATTTTTAAAGACTGAAATTATTATCTGACTCATCAGGAGACTACCCCTGTGAACACTTGCCATGGTCTAAAGCTCAAGTTGAACATAAGCATTAGGCATCAGATCTTGCATCCTAGCTCTGCTGACTGTCTTCTGTTTCACCTCCCCCCATCCCTTCTCCACCCTTCTCCCCACTGCTCCGTGCCCCAGAAGGCTAACCTGTGCAGGCTGCATCAACAAGCTCTCTTGACCTCTCCCTTCTGGAGGAGTTCAGCCAATGGGAGGCACTAGCAGGAGATTAGAGGTGGGAAGATGGAAAGTTAGACTATCTGTTCCCCCAGCTCCCTCCCTGCCAGGCCACCATGGGCCATCTGCATTCTCTAAGAAAGAGTATACAACACTTTTCAGGCAGCCGTCTTCACATAGCCACACTTTTCCAATTCCAGTAACCTCTCACTTACTTTGATTGTTCAGGCCTGTGAGTGGCAATGGCTCCCAGGATGCCACACCAACCCCTGTAGGTTTTCCCCAACCTTGCCTATACCTTTGTAATAGTTCCTTTTCTTAACCTCTCTTCAGTTACTTAGGTTTATGAGAGCTATCTGTTTCCTGACAAGCCGTGACTGATACACTAGACCATTACTAGTTTTTATGCACAAAGACCAAAGCAAGATCAATTACATTTAGAAGCAATCTTAAAGGTATTCCCGACAGATTTTTCCAACACATAATGAAGTAACATTATTAATGATGGAATATTACACCTAAATCCCACCTGTTCATCATAGAAAATGTTAGAAAAAATTCGGAACTATAATTTATGGAAGACAACACCAGCACAAGGTTTAAATCAAAAGTCCACCAAAATAATGGCTCTATGATTTAATAGAGCAATACTGTCCTTTAAAAAAGGCAGGAGAAGGAGGCCTTCAACTGGATAAAATTTGTAAAAGGAAATAAATTAGCTCCCCGTTAGAGCAGAACTCGAGCAGTTCTGGTGGTGAGAAGTATTCAGAAGACTCTTTGTAACCAACAGTACTGCATGAGGAAGCAAATCCAGTCAGTAAAGAGAATGGTTCCCGCAAAGACTGGTGCAACTCTTCTTGAGTTAGAAGCCCTGCAGCTACCCTACCCACCACCACCTGGTGCAGTGAATGAACAAAATCATCAAAGTCAGGCAGCCTGGCTTTCAAATCTCTCCAAGTCAAAATCATTTATAAAGTGGAGAAAATAGTGTCTCCAGTGTAGGGCAGTTGTGAGGATTAAGCGTAAAAATACATATAAAATACCTAGCACAGTATCTGATGCATTAAAGCTGTTCAACAAATGGAAATTCAAAAATAGAAAACCAACAAAAGGGAACCAAAGATATACCACAAGACCACCCTGAAAATCAGCAAGTTGATCAGGAAAAAAAGATGGGAAGGCATAGGTTGATAAAGTGCCTTCCCCCGCCACCCAGTCTCTCAGGCATCGTGTGCATTTTGAGGACCTTCGTCATGGATGAATTCTCAAAGGGACGGCAAGGAATAGTCACCCTAAGGGAATTTTCCCATTCCTTTTCCCGGAATAGCTTCAACTTTTCTTCTCCTTCTACCATTTTATTTTTTGAAGGTAATTAACACTTTTCCCAATGCACCATAGTGATCATTTCTTGCTATTACAAACTATCCCGGAGGCCAGCAGAGTCAAATTGATACTAGACTGAAGCAGGCAACTCATCAGTAACCATGGTGCCCTTTCAGTTGGCCAGAAGTTCCACTAGCACCTTGTTCCAAGTGTCCAGAATGCTGTGACCAACTGGGTCCTCTGCTTGGGTTTTTGAGGCCATCCCACCTGAGTGATGAAACATTATCTTTGCCTGGGTTGGCCAGATCCAGAGCTCAGAAGCAAGATCATTTTCTCACAAAAGGAATATCTTCTTTTATATGTCTTAGATTATGTCAGAGACATGGTACTGACTCTACTTCTGGATGGAATTCATATATTAACAGCAATTTATAAGACAAGGGGGTACTTCAGCAGGACCCTAAGGAAGTGGGACTGAGGACAGGGTCTTTTGACAAGCGAAAGAGGAAGAGAATGCCAAAGACTGAGCCACTGCACAATGTGCTTAGAAGACCAATGAAAGCACATATGAGAGAACCCTAAAGAAAAATCAATTCCGAAATTCTGCTTTATCCCTGGAATTGGTTTACAGATTCCTAACCTTGAAATCATGGACCCAGTTTCCCCAGTCTTCCTGATCCCTGGCATTGCTGTTCCATGACCCTCAAGACCAAGATCCCAGTGAACTCAATGAAATGTTCCCTGGTGAGCAAAGCAAATTCCAGTAGAAAGAGATCAACATGTGGTAAACACCCACCACGTGCCAAGCATTGCACAACATGTTTTTACAGATGTTATCTCCGTTAATCCTGATAGTAATCTCATAAAATCCTATTTTATGTGAAGTAGTAATCCCTGTTTCACAGGTACAGAAACAAAGACTCTGAGAAGTTAAGTAATTTGCCCAAAGTTAAGTTGCAGAACTACAATTGCATCAACAATTAACAATGTTTCATAGCCCGTTCTCATTCTATTCTGCCCCATGCTCATCAAGAATTTCATCCATTATTCAGCATTGTTACATACAGCTACGAGACCCTATAACACATTATCTTCACTTCATCAGTACCTCATCGTGTACACAAAGCTGGCAAGAGAGATGGAATGCCCAATAGGCAGTTCTATTTAAAAGGTGGAGGAACAGGGAGCCACATAGCAGTTACCGGTATGGAATTCTAAAATCCAGCCAAGCAAATGTTGCAGGACCTCCTATTCTGGGTACAGGAAATGGTTCTTGAATAGAGCCTGCTTCTACTCCCTGGAACTGGGTGGCTCTGCCCTCTGGAATGTTCCTCCTTTTCAATAAGAAATAGCCTTTATTTGCAGCTGAGTAGTTTTCTCAGCTTGCCTCCTGACTCTTTCTTACTTTGAACTGCCATGCACCATTTAATCTAGACTAGTCCAATTCCCTTATAAACTCTGTGAGTTTTCTATTTACCAGGTTATGTCCATTTCATTAGACAAAAGCTATACCACCAGTTATTTTTGAGACAGACCTCCACTTTTGTCAGCATGTCAAGATGCTCTGGAAAAATGCCCTTAAAATACTTAGAAGGCTTTTGTCTAGCTGAGAGAGTCCAGTAGCCACCATTTCAAATCTTACTGTGGTCTTAACAAAGTCTTAAATCCACACTCTTGATTTGATCTGTGTCTTGAGACCATATCTTACTTTGAGAAACTTTTGCCAGTTGGAGACACTAGAAATGTGAAGTGGTTTTATTTCCTAGCCCAGCATATCCTGGACCCTCCATATTTACTTTAAATTCTGCTTGCACACAGACCAGTTCTTTCCTTAGTTTCTCTCTCTCTTCTCATACCCTACTACATATAACTTTTTATTTAAAAGTCAATTGACACCTTCAGCACTCTAAATGGAAATCTTACTCCAAATCCAAGACTTCACTAAGTACATTTTCTATCTTCCAAGTTCCTGGAAGTGACAGTATTGCCACTTGTCCCACTACTACATAATATGGTTGCCCTTTATCAGCCTCCAGTAGCGGTTTCCTCTCAGGTCTTCAGGCTCCACTAGCACTCTACTTGCTGCCCCTATGGCCTCTGCCAGCCACCCAGTCTCAAAGTCAATGCGACAGAACTTAGGGTTTTGTTACAGCAACATGCCACTTCCAGGTGTCAATTTTTCTATCATTTTTCCATTTCTGCGTGGCAAACCACCACAAAACTTAGTGACCTAATGATTTATTACTTGTCATGATTCTGTAACTCAGCTGGGTCATTCTTCGGCGGGTTATGTCTTGGATCACCGATGCAGCTGCATTCAGCCAGGGGGCCTTTGGGGTCTGGACCCAACTGGCCTCTCCAACCACATGGTATTTAATTCTGGGCTTCCTCACAGCATAATGGTCTCAGGGTTCCAGGAGCACAAGCCTCAATGGACAAGTGCTTATCAAACCTCTGCTTCCATCACATTTGTTTATGTCCTGTTGCCAAAACAAGTCACATGGCTGAACCCAGTGTCAAGGTGGCAGAGGAATATATAAGGATGTGGATGTTGGCAGGTGTCATTCACTGGGGTTGTGACTATAGCCATCTACTACAGAAGTGAAATGTAAGTTTTGTACTTTTCTCTGTATCTTCATTCAAGTATAGCTCAAAATCTTGTTCACATAGGTATATTTGGTATATATTTGTTTAATTGAATTGAAGAGGCACAGAGTTTTGCAAATGCAGGAACCAGAAAGTCTCAGACTACTATAACCCTGGAACTCCAAAATACTATAAAACAAAGCGAACCATTAAAAACACTTCTTTTCCACTATCTTTCCACATTCTTGTAAATCAAATATCTTTTCTGGCTGAAGGTGGTCTCTAGGGTATCATGAAGTTCAAATAAATCACTGTAACTTATCAGCCTTGTTTCTGTTATAGTCATAAGCAACCCTAGAAATAAACGGTATATGAATTTGAGAAATTTTCTGATCCTAACTGTTTGAATACCTGAATAATCATACAATGTATACTCCTCAGTATTTGCACAAGAGAAAAAGGATTAAATAGAGTTACTGGCATTTCAAACCTATTATTTGAATTTTGCTAAAATCAGACATGAGAGCTGATTCATCTTCCTCATCTGAGGATATAGGCATGTTTAGTTTTTCACTAAAATAAAGAGAATCATGAATGTATCTTAATGGCCTCAAAGGTTCTCCTCCCATCAACCATTTTCTCCAGAAGAGGTTGGGGTTTTTCATCGATAGTAGTGGGTAATGATGAACACATTTTGAATCTGTCTCTTGATTAATGACATCTTGCCTTCAAGGATTGATAGGCCATAAAACTCTGCTAAAAGATGCATGCATCCCTTTCTACCAATTGTGATTCTACAAAACCAGGTATTTTGTACAATTTTTCCCCATGAAGCAGAATATCCCTTCAAAGTGTGACAAGGGGATTCACTGAGTAGTCAATGTGCATGTGGCAGTTTTCCATTGTTCTGCTTGTTATAAAATTAACCCTCTGCCTAAGTTTCCAGTCCCAGCACTGCAAACGATATTTCTACCCCAAGTCTAGGGGACAAGAGGAAGAGTTCCTGGGACCAGACGGGATCACTAAAGCTCTCCAAGCTAAGGGCAGAGGGGAATGGGTATCCCTATTACTCTCTAATTGAAACACCTACCACCAATTAGCCCTGATAAGCATGTAGAGCCTACTGTGAGGATGATGATAACAGGAGCCAGTGTTTATTGATCTCTCACTGTGCCAAGCATTGTTCAAAGCACTTTACATGGATTAACTCACTTAATCCTCACAGCCCCCCTATGAGGTAGGTGCTTTGATTATCTCCACTTTATAGAGGAGGGCACTGGGTTGTAAAGCAATCTATTCAGGGTTATATAGCTTTAAATAGCAGAGACAGGATTTGAACCCGCCATCAGCTCCATTGCTTCAAAGATAGTGATGTCATGCAAAATTCAAAATTCTTTCCTGCATCCATGACCTTGGGACTGTACCTTTAACAGCAAGTCTTTGATGTTTATCTACTTATGATGCAAGCTGACCCATCTAACTTTCTGATGATTTGCACAAATTGTTAGCAGAAGGGCAACTACAGAAGACTCTGGCCAGTCACATAAGGCCAGTGAACCTCAGCCTAGGTCCGCTTCTCCTGGACTGTCTGGGCATCTACACTCTCCTGGAAATTGAATGGGCTTGCTACCCAGACCACAATCTCTGCAGATAGCTCATGGCCTCCAATCCCGCAGAACTGGAACTCTCGTGTGATGTGCACTCTCCTCAGCCACCACCACTATGTCCCCCACCAACCACAGTCAATCAAAACGTGCTTCCTGAGGACCTACTACGTGCCGGGCCCCATGGTAGGCACAGATGATAGACCTGCCTACTGGGAGCTTTCAGCCCCCACAACCCTGACTCCCAATTTGAGAAACATGATTAATTTGGGGAAATACCAACTTGGAAGTAATTAGGGGGGATGTTTTAGAAAGATTCAAGCTAAACTACCTTTATGGTTCCTTCCGACCTCACCCCCATCCTCTTGATTCCTCTCTAAGGCAACCGTTTATTAGTTTGATTTCAACACACACACTTGTACCTGTAATTACTATATAATGTCTGTTTACCTTTTTAAATGAAAATGAATTTAAATTAACCTTGTTTTGTGAATTTCAAGGCACCCCCTGAGATAAATGAAGACACTCCAGGGTGTCATCAAACCAGTGCTGGGAATCCTTGCTTTAAAAAGTAGAGACGCAAGCTCATTAAACCTTCAAGGAGCCAGAGAGGAGAAATGTATATAGATAGACAGATAGACACAGCACATTAAAGAGAGACTTTGACATGTATATTATTCACCTATATGCACATACACACAAATACATATGACAGGCGGTGCACCAAAATGTGGTTATCTTTAGGTGAACTGTCTGTTATAAACTTCACACCAATGCTGCTCATTATTAAGACCTCTGCACCACAGAGGAGATGCTGGAAACAACATCTCCAGAAGAAAGAAGAGGCCATTATTTTTCAGAGGTGTTCAAGTGCCTAGACAGATGAGAGGTTCAAAACAGCATCCAGGCGAATCTCTTGAGACTCCCCACATTACTGCTGCAGACTGAGATCACTGATGGGAATTTTCCCAGAAGTTCTTGAGCTTTCTAGTGGAGTGGTTTTCAGGCAGGGTCTTTGAAAGCCTCTCACTTCGACGTCACAGGCTAAGATCTGCTGGGACCTTTGCTAACCCAGCCTATCCAACAGGTATGTAAACCTCTAATTCCTTGCATTGCTTCCCTTCAGACTTGGAAAATACAGAATGGCTTCTCTTTGGATACCAACTACTATAAATAGGTAACAGGTAATCATTTTTTTCTTTTTTGTGTATATATTTTTTATATATATTTATTTTGTGTATATATATTTTAGTGTTTTTACACTAGACATATTATTTGTATAATAAAGCAATAAATACTTTAAAATGCTTTAAATATATAAAGCATTAAAGGTTTTGATAGAGATGCTATAGAAGCTCTGAAAAGAGATACAAAATATGAATTGTAAGGGCGTAGGGAAGGCTTCCTGGAGAGAGGGGCGTGTTCCAAACTGCATCTTGCGGGAGGTGAGGCGTTGCTGCAGGCTAAAGGTAAGAACGGGAAAGGTAAAGGGAAGAGCATGTGCAAAGCGACGTGAGAGAGCTCTGCATCCTTGACGACCCACCCACACATTGTTTGGTGTGAGAGGGACATACATTGTTGCACAGGAATAAGGTAAGATGAGGCTAAAGAGAGAAGCAAGAGGCCTCATCCAGGAGGACTTCCTGTGTCAGTGTATTAAATGTTGGGGATTATTTTCCTGAAGGCAATAAGGAGCAACTGAAGAGCTGGAAAAGTAATATCTGTGTTCTATAAAAGTCACTGCAGTTGCACAGAGGGGATATGTGTAGAGGCTGGAATAGTGGAAGCCAGTCCAGAGAGCCATGGAGGTGATGGGTCCTAGGGAGATTCCAGAAGATGGTATCTGGGCCGGAAGAAGGTCTGCTGGAGGGTGGGGGGGGATGTGACAGGGGGTGGTCAATGGCTCCTTCCTCTTTCCCTCGAACTGCAGGGAAGCTGGAGGCACTTAAATTGAAGGATGATAAATCAGGTACTTTCTGCCGGGCCTGGAATGCACTTCAAAGGTGGAGAGAGGGGAAAGTGATATTTCAAGAATTCCTCCAGAAAGGAAATCTGGGAACCAAGCCCTTCCTTGCAACAAAAACAGGAAAGTGACAGTGTATACCTAGGTGTATTTTTCTTGGACATCTTCCTAGCCTGTAGATAAAGCAATAGATTATTCCAATCAGGGATTGCTGGGTGTTTCTAATTGACCTCATGCTTTTACTCAGGCCAGTTAAGGCTCTTTGAGACCTCTCCCTGTGCTGATTGGCTCCTCTGCCCACAGCCCCGCTTAGCCAAAGCGTCTTAGCTCCCAAGAGGAGACACTTGGGGATGTCCAAGGCACCAAAGGCGATCAGGCCATATTTTAGGTGCTACTGCTGACCGTAAAGCAGAAGGGAAAACAGAGCTGCAGGACAAACTGGTCTTACAACAGGGCTTCTCAGGCTTAGGTGTGCAAAGGAACCCCTGGGGATCCCACAGGCCTGGGGCGGGGCCTCACATTCTGCATTTCTCACAAGCTCCCAGGTGATGCCAATGCTGCTCAACTGTGGATCACATTTTGAGAAGCACTGGTCTAGTGGTCGGAGGTTGGGAAAGTACCTGGAGGGAATCCGATATTGACAATTCCTGAGCTCCATTGATTCGTTGCATTTGTTGCATCTGCACTGGAAAATGGACCTGTGTGCACTATAGTTTTGGAGACTGGAAGACGTAAAGGAGAAAGAGACAAGAAATAAGACAGTTTAGAACCCTCAAAGGTATAGTATTGCAAGCAGCATATTGAAGATAAGAAAATAAAGTAAGTAAACAGGGCATCTGTATTAGTTTTCTATTGCTGTGTAACATATTGCTACGAACTTAGTGGCTAAAGCAATACCCATTTATTATCTCACAGTTCTGTAGGTCAGAAGTCCAATTACGAGTTAGCTGGATCCTCTACTCAGGGTCTTATCAGGCTGAAATTAAGATGCCAACCAGGCTGCGACTCTCATCTGAGGCTCGGGGCCCTCTTCCTAGCTCATTCAGAATGGCAGGATTCACTTCCTTGCAGTTGTAGGACTGAAGTCCCCAATTTCTTAGTAGCTATCAGTTGGGGAGGACTCTCAGCTCCTACAGGCCACCTTGCCATGTGGCCCCCTTTTGCCATGTAACCTAACATAATCATAGGAGTGATACCCTCTGGTCGAAGGGTGTGGGTCATTTGGGGCCATCTTAGAATTCTCCCAACCATAGCATCGTATGACTACACGCTTCTCATTAGAGTAATTTCTTCATTTATGCATAGGGCTCTAAATCCTCCTGTGATGATGGTGGTAGTAGCAGTAGCTTCCATCTTTTGAGCACCAATTATGTGCCAGCGCTTTGCTAGGTACCTGAATACTCCTAGCTCGTTTAACCCCATCAATAATCCTTAATAATCCGATCATTATAGACTTCTATATTTTGTAGATGAGGAAACTGAGACTTAGAAATTTTAAGTAACTTGGTCTACGTCACACTGTTTAGTGACCCAATGACATTTGATAGAATGGATTGAGTCCTAGCCTGGACCGACTGAGTGACCATTAATTTCCTCACCTAGAAATGGAGAGGTAAAATAAGAAGATCTCTGAGGTTCCTTCAATTTTGACATTTACGTTGTGAAAAGTTCAATGCAAAGATTTTCAGTAATTTCTTTCTTTCAGATCCAAGGAAAGCAAAGGTTGTAGCAGCCTGAACAGTAGAAGTGAGCAAGTTCAACCAGGATGGTTTTCATCACAAAGGTGGTTCTTACCTAACTGAGTGCCCCCTCTTCTCTGATCGTGCCCTCACTTGCCTTTGTTGAATAGCTTTGCAAAACCAAAGCCTGGCCCACGATTCCTTCCCCATCTCCAGTTCCCCTAATCGTAGCTTCTGGTATAAGGCACCACCCCACAACATCCCAAGATGAAGTCTTGATGTGCTGGAAAAGTCTAAAGGAAATATATAATTTTAAGTGCTATGAAGGTGATAGAATGTCAGAAGTACAAGAAATCAACCAGTAAATTGTGAGATTTCAGTCATGGTACGTTCTGTAACAGTATACAAATCATAAATTTTTTAAGAAGACAAAAAAAGAAAAACAAGGAAAAGCTATCAGTGCCATCTTGTGGAAAGACCTATACTAAAATGTCCAAGGTAATCTAGCCACACCCCAGATCAGGTCTAAGCCTCTACACTCCACACAGATATGAATCCAATAGACAGCAGGATAGTTTCACTCTTTGTTTATAGCCAATGGTGCTGATTGGTAGAAGGTCCCTTCTGATTGCCTGCTTCCTGTGCCATGGTCAGTTATTAAATAATTTGTATATTATCCCTAACTATACAAATACCACATAAACCCCCATATCTCCAGCACCATACACACACAAAACCCACACCCAAACTCCTCTGCTTGGTTCCTCTACACAGCATGATTTTCCAAATGTGGAAGATTTTCATTGACCTATCACAACACGCCATCCCCAACAAACACACACACACTTAGACCACAATTGCTTATGGTATCTTTTTATTTTAAAAATAAACTTGATTTCATTTCACTTCTTGAGTTGATTAGAAATTATTTCTCTTCTTTCCTTCTATCTGAATATTCTCATCTGTATTAATTACCTATTGCTGCATAGAAAAATTACCCAAAATTTGATGGCTTAAAATAATAAACGTTTATTATCTCATAGTTTCTGTGGATAAGGAATTCAAGAGAGGCTTAGCTTGGTGGCACAGCGAATCCATGAGGTTATTGTCAAAATGTTGGGCAGGTCATCCAAAGTCTTGATGGAGCTGGAGGATCCACTTCCAAAATAGCTAGCTCTCTTACATGATGTTGGTATGAAGCCTCAGTTCCTCACCACATGGATCTCTCCATAAAGCTCCTTGACTGTCCTCACAACATGGCAACTGGCTTCTCTCAAGAAGGAGCAAGGCAAAAACCACAACGTCTTTTATGACTTAACCTAAGAAGTCACACACCATCATTTCCACAATATCCTACTGGTTACAAAAACTGACCCTCTCAATGTGGAGGACTACACAAGGCATGAGATGACTCATTGGAGCCATCTTGAAGGTTGGCTACCACACCATCCCTTCTTAAATACAATTTCCAGATCATCAAGTCCCAGGTGTGAAATGTGTTTAGACAAAGGAAGATGAGAACATTTAAGACATTGAGAATTCTGATTTGCAGTTCAAGAGCCACGGGAACCAAACCCAAGCAATCTTTCGCCTTGGTGGCACACAGGGACCTACCTGAGGAAGGAATTCTCTGACTCCGGCTTTGCCTCTAACTGCCACTGGCATCAAGCCAGTCAAGTAACTGGGGCCTCAATATGAAAGAGAATGAGGTCAAAATATTCTTATCAACTGGAGAAGAGGGAGCTAGGATGCCCTAAAACTGTTCTGTTGAGCTTTATAATTAAAGTTACTTCCAGTATTTCACAATGGACAGAGAACAAAATGGAAGGAAGATCCCCGTCTTCATAAGACTTTTCTGGTGGTTCTAACCCAAGCTTATCTTCCCCCACTGACTTCTTTTGTGCTTGTTATTTTTACTGCACAATTAACTTTTAAATATATATTATCTGGTTGTCTTTGACGAGCAATTTAGTACTTCAGTATATGTTATGAGAACAATTACTTCTGAATCTAAATCCCCCCAAGTATGTTGTAAATTCCTTGAAGTCAGGGAAATTAAGCTTAGTACTCAGCCACTGTCAGTGTCAACAGATTGTTCTCCAGAAATATGTCCCCCTCAACATGCTCACATACACACACTCACATACACATGTGATCATAGACATGCACACAACAGGAGCAGAGCTCTATAAAGAGCATTTATCCCTTTATACAAAAATAGTAATTAAACTTAGCCAGGATACGGGGCTGGCCCCGTGGCCGAGTGGTTGAGTTCCCGCGCTCCGCTTCAGCGGCCCAGGGTTTCACCGGTTCGAAATCCTGGGCGCGGACACGGCACCACTCATCGAGCCATGCTGAGGCGGCATCCCACATGCCACAACTAGAAGGACCCACAACTAAAAAAATATACAACTATGTACCGGGGGGCTTTGGGAGAAAAAGGAAAAATTTTAAAAATCTAAAAAACAAAAAGGCAGGACAATAGTGACACAGTCATTCTTTCCTTAAAAACACAAATACAAACATGTAAAAAGTACACTTTAAGAAGGTGCTACACAATACCCAACACAGTCCTCAAACTCATCCAATTAAAAAAAGACATAAACATGCCTTGTCACTTAGTCCTGTAGACTCACATACACTCCCAGAAATGTACATTCACACTATTGCCTAGGCATTCTACTAATTTATTTTTTCATTTATTGGTTCATTTAACATTTTTGAGCATCGTGTGCCAGGCTCCATATTAAATGTGTGGAATTCAAAGAGAAAATGATGTTGTCTTGGCTTCTACACAAACAGGTAACCCCAATCCAATAAAATAACTGCCATACTGGGAGTACATATTTATATAAGGTGAGATAGGAGTACAGAAAGAACCTAAATCTTCCTGAGGGTCAGGCAACACTTCACAGAAGAGAAAGGAAAACAAGATCAGGATTGCATATGGAGGGTGTGGGGGGGGGGGCACATGCAGGGTGCTGACACTGTAGGGGTTCTAGCCAGGAAACCATCAGAGAGGGTTTTTCCTTTCCATTGGAGGTTCCCTGGGCCCAAGACAGAAAATTAAATAGCACCTTTGACAATGGGACACAGTCCAAGGCAGGGTCTTTCCAGGCACGGTCTGTTGAAGAGAGGGGCAAAGCAGTAGAGAAAATAGAGGAATTCCTACAAAGGGAGCCAACTGGCCTTTCCAGAAGGAGGCCCTGCTGGGTTGATGGATGTACTTCTACTCCTGCAAAGATCCACACGAAGGGGAGAATCCCTATTAGGGGACTCAGGGGAGAAGAGAATCTCTGTCTTCCCCAGAAATGTCTTCCCTCTAGAGAAGAGGGGCTCTGGGCTGGATGTCAAGGATGCAGGGAAGGGACGTAGGTGGTAGGGAGAAATGTGGGAAGTTTTCCCTAATGAGTGGAGGGAGCAAAGAAAGGAGAACAAGGCAAAGGGACTAAGAAAAGTTCAGCCTGAAAGGAACAAGTGCTGGAGTCTGGTCTCCAGAGGCAGGGCAGCCAGAAACCCTGGGGAGCAATGGGATTGAGAGAAATTGGGTGGGGGTGAGGGGTGACTGGTGGCTGAGAGCGTAGCAGGGAAGGAGAGAAAGGAATGAATTGGGATGGGCTAGAAAGATTGCTAGGGAGTCGTGTGGGAAATGAGAGTGCAAACAGGAAGGGCTTAATCAGAGCTTTGACTGCAGGAAGGAGAGGAAAGGGTAGATTTGGCAGCTCCTGGGACTTGGAGAAAGTACCTGGAGGCAAGACCTCAGTGTTGTCTGGGTAAACGGTAAGTGTATTTCCACAGGGTCAGAGCAGACGTTGAACTCTGAGGAAAGAGAAATTCCTTCATTTTGCTGGAACCAGAGTTTTAAATGTGTGTGTCAGGGGCAGGTGGGGACAGAGGGAAGGAAGTACATCTTCATGGCTAAGTGCCCTGGGCTTGAAATCAGAGAGACCTTGGCTCAACCAGCCCAGCTACTTACTAGTTGTGCATCCTTGGCCAAGTTAACTGACTTCTCTAAGCCTCTGATTACTCATGTTCAAAAGGAATACAAAAATGCCTTCCACATGTGGCTCTTCCAGAAAGCACTTGGCACAGGGCCTGGTACGTAGCAAATTCAATAGAGGTTAACTATGTTCATAATTACAATTAGCCTCTATCACTAGAAGCACATTGTTCAAATAAGGATATGGACTGGTCAGCTCACACACAGATGTAGGTCCCCACCTCCTAGGAATGACACTGGGCAGGGCGGGGGGGGGGTGACTCAGAGAGCCTGGAAATCGTGAAATATGAAGAGAAATTAAGAAATTCTGCAATTGTTTAACCCAGATGATATTTGGGGACATGAGGATGGTTATGTGAAGAGTCAGTAAACTTCTTTTTAACCTTAGGAAACAATGCTGTGTTGTTCAAGATTCTGGAGCCAGGCTGCTTGGTTCCAAATCCCCAGGCCATCAGTCATCTCCTGGTCAAGTTCCTGAACTTCTCCAGATCTTCAGTTTTCTATCTATAAAATAGAGTTCATTAGATTACCTACCTCATAAGATTATTGTGGCAATTAAATCATTTAATACATGTAAAGCAGACTAGTTGTCTATCACGTGCAGCACATAGTAAACTCTCAACAAATGTTAATTCTTATGTTGTTGGTTATTATTCTTATAATTATACTATAACTACTATCCCTGGTAGGATTTCACGGCACCACATGGCAGCCCAATATTGTTTTAATAATTCCAGCAATGGAAAAATGAAAATAGTCCCTTCTACAGTAGTGATTCCACCTTACCGGACGAGTTCAAAAAGTCACTGATAATGACTAGTCAGAGTCATTGTAGAGGAGATTCCTCCCCCAAGGCGGAGTGTATTTGGCATCTCTTAACTCCCTGGGCATCCAGTGTGAAGAAAGGAAGAGGAGGCCAGCCCCTTGGGCGGCAGGGCCAGTTGGCCAGTGATACAGTAACTCCCACCGGCCGCCAGGGAGCAGCAGAGCCTGACCCCGGGTTGCTTCATCCACAGAAAACAGTTCCCAGTCCCTCCTAGGTTTTCCTTCTTGGCTGTTTGGAGTGCTCCACCAATCGCCGTGCGCACCGCTGCAGTAGTACCGCCCATCATTGATTACCCAAACCAATCAGTGAGTGTCCTCCTTGGGGCCGCAGTCTCGGTCACTCAGAGCCCGCGTTGGGTTTCTAGCCCCGCCCCCCAGGCAGCTCGGCCAATCCCCCGCGGCGGAGCCGACTTCATCCTGGGCGGTGCCCCGGAGACCACGTGGTCCCAGGAAGCGCCCGCCCTAGGTAAGTGGGGGTTACCAGGCCTGGGGCGGGCGGGGGGACTAGTGGGCGGAGCGGGACGGCCCGCCTCGCTCCCGGTGACGCGCTGTCCTGTGCCCTCCCCCAGCCATGGGCGTGCAGCCCCCCAACTTCTCGTGGGTGCTCCCGGGCCGGCTGGCGGGGCTGGCGCTGCCCCGGCTCCCTGCCCATTACCAGTTCCTGTTGGACCTGGGCGTGCGGCACCTGGTGTCCCTGACGGAGCGCGGGCCCCCGCACAGCGACAGCTGCCCCGGCCTCACCCTGCACCGGCTGCGCATCCCAGACTTCTGCCCGCCGGCCCCCGAGCAGATCGACCGCTTCGTGCAAATCGTGGACGAGGCCAACGCCCGGGGAGAGGTCAGCGGGCGGGGTCAGCGCAGGAAGGGAGGGACCTGGAAGGGGTCAGCGGAGACACGGGCGGAGCTGGGGAAGTCAGAGCCGGGAGTAATTTATCTGGGCTCTGGGAGAGAGATTGGGGGAACACCATAGGGCCAGGACTCTACCGGCGCCACCGGCACAGAAGACCAAGGGGAGAGGGCGGGCCAGTAAGTGGGTGGAGTAAAGAAGGGGCCCAGCACTGTGAACTGGGCTTGAGGAGATGCTGCGAAGAACCAGCTAATATTATGAGTTGCGAAGGAGAAAGGCTATAGAGACTTGGGAGAGGTAGGGGTGAAGTCAGACGGAGGCTGTTGAGCAGTCTGCAGAGTAATGCTCTGTACAACATAACCGAGCCACATACGTCATTTTAAAGTTTCTAGCAGCTACATTTTAAAAAGGTGAAAAAGAAGCAGGAGGGGGCCCGCCCAGTGGCGCAGCAGTTAAGGGAGCACCTTCTGCTTCGGCCCAGGGTTCCCCGGTTCAGATCCCGGGTGCGAACATGGCACCGCTTGGCAAGCCATGCTGTGGTAGGCATCCCACATATAAAGTAGAGGAAGATGGGCAGGATGTTAGCTCAGGGCTGGTCTTCCTCAGCAAAAAGAGGAAGATTGGAAGCAGATGTTAGCTCAGGGCTAATCTTCCTCAAAAAAAATAAAAAGAAGCAGGAGAAATTAGTTTTGATAATATAGTTTAACCCAGTAAGTCACAAATATTATCATTTCAACATATAAACAATATAAAATAAATTCTTAATGAGATTTTTTTATTCTTTTTTTTGTACTACATCTTCAAAACCTAGTTGCATTTGACATCACATCTCAGTTGGGACTAGCAGCATTTCAGATCCTTGGTAGCCGCACATGGCCAGTGGCTTCTGCACTGGACAGCACAGTCAAGGGTTGCGGGGAGGCAGGGCAGGAGCCCAGCAATTGAACCAGCCACCTCGGTGGTGATTGGTGACCTCCAAGCCTCACAGGGACAGCCCTCCTTTATTTTGGTGTCACTTCTTGCCCCTGATGACCTGAAATGTGCAGATCATGGGCCTGACCCAGAAGAAACAGCTGTCTGGCCCAAGTGAGGGCAGCAGAGTGTTGGGAGGGCATCGGATTCCACCCCATGAAGCTTCCCCTTCGCAGGCCGTGGGAGTGCACTGTGCCCTGGGCTTTGGCCGCACTGGCACCATGCTGGCCTGTTACCTGGTGAAGGAGCGGCGACTGGCTGCAGGAGACGCCATCGCTGAAATCCGGCGCCTTCGACCCGGCTCCATCGAGACCTATGAGCAGGAGAAAGCGGTCTTCCAGTTCTACCAGCGAACTAAATAAGGGGCCTCAGCACCCTCTGCCAGGCCCCCCCTGCCCTGTGCTGTGTGTTAGATGGGGCCAGAGACACAGAAGTGGACTAAAAGTGCTGAACCCTCCAGCTGCCAGCTGGCTCAAGAGACTGAAGTAGCCCTCCCTTGCAGGCAGGTCCTGATTGAAGGCATGGCTGGAGGCCCCATTGATGTGGGGGGTCCCTCTGCTGCTTCCTTGAATAAATAACTTATAAAAACCAGATCACATTGCATAGCACTTTACAGTTTACAAAGCACCCCCACACAGCAACTTATTTGAGCCTAATAATAACTCTGTTATATAGGAAAGGCAGGTGGGCCATCCCTATTTGGATGAGGTGGCTAGGGCTCAGAGAGGCCCAAGGTCACACTTCTAGAAAGTAAACGGATGGGCCAGGACTACAACGCACATCTTCAGCCTCTTAAAGGTGCTGAAACTCTATGTATCTGTTCCCTGATGATATTTGATGTCCTCTCGGGAGCTGGTTAATAAAAAGTACACAAAGCCCCAGCAGCCCAGGGTCTCTGATACTCACAGGGCCCCTGTGGACACAACCCCTCAGTGTAGGCCCAAATGCCCCACGTGTGTCATCCCCTTAGCCCTCTCAGGACAGAGAAGGCCCAGATGTTGTGCTCACAAATAACCACCATCTCCATCTCCCAAGGGCTGGATGCCTCTCACCAGCCTCGGGCTGCTCAGCTCACCTGTGACCTCCAGCTCGGTGTGCTGCCCCACACCTCAGGTTAAGGAATGCTGGAACTGAGCCATTCTGGGTGGTTAAGCAGAGAGGATATTTGATGATTAAATGAAGAGATTGAGGGCTACGAATCTTGGCCATGTTTCCCAGATGTTACCTTCACCCCATGGGATCCCATCCTACCAGCACCACCACCACACTATCAGCTTTTAGAGGTAGGATGAATGGGATAGACCAGCCAAATGGACTCTTTTTGCTGTAACTTCTACCTGAATTCCTGTCCTGTTTTCTGTTGTGGCAGGCCAGGCTGGATAAGGTAGAAATTCATCTTGAAATATGTACTGAGTGCCTGTATGTACCAGGCTTTGTTAAATGTGGAGGGTACCCAGCGAATGAGCCATGATTCACAGCCTCCTTGAGGAGATGGGCACAGACCTATGACAGATTTGCATTCCAGATGCGGTGGAGACATAGAGGGAAGAGGCAACTGTTCCCCTGTAGACCCATCCTTTTAGCCTAGAACACAGCCAGCTCTAAGCTACTTGCTCCTCACTACATCTTTCTCCCTTCCACTACTGCCCACCCAATTTAATCCTCCTCCAACACTTACACAAAAGGTATGTTAGCTGGTCTTGCCAATCTAGGAGCGACAGAGAGGCTGTAAGATGGCTTCCCCGCCTCACCACTTTTTCCCTCTGTGTCAAATCTGAGTAATGAGTTCCTTCTATTCCCTTGGTCTGCACCCAGCCTGCCCAGGTAAGGCCATCTCCCAAAGAGAAGCACCCACACTTCCAGGCATTCAGGCTGCAACAGGGAAATGAGAAATAACACAAAGAGGGGACACACTAAAACCCTTACCGTGCTGTCATCCAAATTTCCTCCACCCTGCCCCCGCTGCCTGCTCCTCCCACCACAGCATGGCCCATTCTGTTTCTTGGTGCAAACCAGAGCATCTTCCAAAGGGGTGTATGAGTGTGAGTGATGTGTGTGTGCGCACGTGAAGGCAGTGCAGCATGAAGGGTGTGAATGGTCCACTTCCTGGACCCCTTCCTCCGCTTATGAGGATGGCAAGAGAGAAGTGGGAGGCTTGAAGCTGCACCCCAGAGTGTGTGTCGCTACTCGGATCCTGACCTGCTGGGATCGTACAACCAGTCCTCACACTTTCCGCCTCTGTTCCTGCCTCACTCCATCCTCCCCCCATCCTCTACACTACGGGAGAGGAATCCACCCTTCCCTTCCTCCCAAGGCTCCTCCGAAGGAGACAGAAATTTTTCTAAGCCCATTAAGGCCCTGTGCGCAGCCTCCATCCCCATAATTTAAGCAGGTCTCCTCTGCCTCAAGAGTTCCTTAGGGAAATAAACATATAATTATGTGCTTAAGGAAATTGGTTTTTAAATAAGTAAGAGTTGCCTTGAAATGAAAACTCTGCCCTTATCCTCCACCTACCTCAGGAGGTTAGCCTGAGGCTCCCTTCGGGCTCATTCTCACCCTCAAATTTTTTGCCTTCTCATCACCGCCTCTCCTGTATATGGCCACCAATGAGGCATAACAGCCTAGCCCTGACCCTTCCCCCATTCTACCCTCCACTGAGATGATAGGTGAGGGGAACAAGCCACTTCCATCGACAAAAGAACCTCACATTGCCCCAGACCAGGGTTTCTCAACCTTGCACTACTGGCTCTTGGGGCTGGGTGAGTCTTCATTGTGGGGGCCGCCCTGTGTGCTGAGGGTGTTTAGCAGCATCCCTGACCTCTACCCACTAGATGCCAGCAGCATGCCACCCCCCAAAAAATGTGACAATCAAAAATGTCTCCAGACATTGCCAAATGTCCCTTGGAAGGACAAAATCGGCCCCAGCTGAGAACCACTGCATCAGACCAGCAAGCACCAGATGCAATCATAGGCTTTCATTTCCTGTGGGAGTAGAGGTGGCAACATACCCGGGAATTTCTCCTGTGAATGCACACATCTCGATGCGGGAGAAAGGGCCAACTCAAAAGTTACTGTTTTGAGCAGCGTCTGGCACCCACCCGCAGTCCTCCCCTTTTCCCAGGCTGGGTTTCCAAGATGGTGATAGACACCATTAACTTTCTCCATTCAGGAGGGTTTATTCTCAGTGAGTTGCTGGTGGGCATAAGTGCAGGAACTTCGACTTCTCACCCCCATGTTTTTAAAGTTCCATTTATGTTTATTCTCTGGCATGTGATCCTAATTCTCTGCTAATGGAGGCTTTTCTATGTGGGAAACATCAGGACGAGAGGAACACCAGCCACACTCTTTGAGATTGTTCCTCCCTGGCCTGTTTCTCCTACCTCCACTTCACCCACAGCATGCCCCGACTGGGGTCCTTTTGCCCTTTGGGCTCTAGGTTCCATGACTGCCTGCCAGGCCATGTGTTTCCTGCTTCAGAGAGGACTAGAGTAGGGAACAGCGTGTATCTGTGACTGCCCCACACCTCCCTTGGAGCTGTGTTCATCATCGCCCTTAGAGCCATTCATAACATGTCGGGACCGTCCCACAGAGCAGCTCATCACTGATCGTCCCCCCGCTAAGGAGGTCAGCTCCTCAGGCACACCCTCTCCACCTGCCCCCCATCATCCCCCAGCTCAAGTCTTCCCAGGGCGGAGATGAACATGTCGCCTGGAGCGGGGATTTGATCCAGACCGTAAACCATTTCCCAGAATGAACAGCACTGGTTTGCCAACCCTCAAATCAAATCTTCGGCTGTCTGTATCTTGCCATTCTTTCTAAGAAGGAAAATAATGTGGTCTCACAGGATAGTTTTGTCACAAAACAACATCAGTTACCTCTAAGGCATGTCACACTTTGTAGTGACTGCACTTTACTTATACAATTATAATTGTCATATTTATGAAGCACCTACCATATAGCAAGTATTTTACATACATTGCATTATATCATTTTATCCTTACAACCACTCTGCGAATTGGGTATTTTTCCCTTTTTATAGTTGAGGGAACTGAGGTTTAGAGATGAGTAACTTGCCCAATGCCTCACAATTGCTTCGAAGGAGCTGGGATCAAACCCAAGAGGTAACTCCAGACCCAGGCTCCTTTGACCAGACATCCCGCCTACCAAGGCTTCCCCCTGGTTCCAGCTACACAGTGGGGTCTGCCTTCATGATCAGACCTTGGCCTCGAGGGTCATCTTATCAGCACAGCCTCCAACATCTGCTCTTCATCCTCTTAGGAGGCCAGAGAACAACCTACACCCGACGCTGGAGCCCACAGCGCCTGAGTTGCTGGCTGCTCTGTAAAATGCAGCCTGAGCATTTAAGGCCAAAAGAGTGAAGCTCATTCATCAGGGCACTTCCATCACATCACTGTTATCTAATTCAGAGTAGGCGATGTCCTCACCCAGAATGACAGTCCTGAGGCACATGTGACTAGCATGAGCTCTTGAAAATGTCTTTGTATGTCTGATGATTTATTAAAAACCCTAATATTCTCTCTGGTTTTATTGCTGTTATTTGAGCCCTTAATGCATACCAGGCACTATGCCAAGTTCTTTATAGCCATTATCTCATTTAGTCTTCAAAATGACCCTAGGAACAAGGTCTTATTCTAATGACCGGTGTGCAGATCAGTAAGTTGAGGCCCAGAGAGTTTAAGTAACACACCCAAAGTAACCTAGCTAGACCAGGATTCAAATCTGGGTTTGTCTAACTATAAACTGCCTTCCCTCTTGGGAGCAGAGAAAAGAGGCCTTGTAGTAATTAGAAAATATATAACAGCATCTCGTATGTTCCCCGGAATCGAGGCACTTGGATGCACAGGGCCATCAGGGGCACCCTGTAGTCACACGGCTCCCCCATGCTGCTGCTCTAGGCTGTGGCAGCACTGCTCTGCCTCCGGAGTGCCAAGCTGCCAGCACAGTCATCACCCCTAACAAGCTTCTGCTTCAGCCTCCCGCACCGTCAAAAAATATAGTCCCCCGTTGATATAGAAATGAGTTACATAAGCACTTCTTCCATTACTTTTAAAATTTTCTCCAGCCATTATGAATTCAAGGCATGCTCTCAGAAGGCAGCGTGCTTGTCCAAGCAAGCAGAAATTCAAGAAACACTTTGGTGCACGTCCATGCCTGAAGTTGATGACTTATTTGCAACCTTGATAACTGAATCCTTTGTGCCAATAAATTGCTTAAATTGCTTCAACCACTCTCTCCTCCTATTTTTCCCTTGACTTATTCTGTCGCCATGGATATGTGATCATGAAACAAATTGGTGATGTCACCTCTGAATTTTCAATATGTAGGATTCAGTATGGCAAACAGTTCTGGGATTTTTTCCCCCTAGCTTTTGTAATAAACGCACCACTGTTTCTTCTTTACCAATATATATTGAGCATCAACTCTGTTCCAAACCCAAGGTGGGCCATGAAGTAATCGGTGTAGATGTCCCTGCAGGTGACAGTGCTCACTTCCTTCAGTAGGCTTTATGTGCCCTTGAGCTCCCCCAACCCCACCCCCAAGCAAATTCACTGGCTTGGATGTTTTCTGTAGGTACATTTTGTGACACCTAGTCAGGGCTGGGTGCAGCCTAGGGCCATGGAATAGAATTAAATAAAGTAACTATGCTTGGATCAAGCCCGCAGACAGAGCTATGCCATTCTTGACCCCGAGCTGTAAGGTCCTGAGGAATCCAGTCCATTCCTCTATCTCCTCCCTCACCGCACACTCTCGCCTCCTCCATAGCCCTTGTCCTCTCTGCTACCTGTGCTGGGGCCCCCAAAACCACCCTCAGGTTTGATGATTTGCTAGAAGGATTCACAGAAAAGCTGTTATCCTCTCAGTTATGGTTTATTGTAGTGAAAGGACACAAATTATAATCAGCAAAGGAGAAAGTCACATAGGGCGGAGTCTAGGAGAAGCCAGGCACGAGCTTCCAGTGATACTCTCCCAGTGGGGTCACATGGGGTGACATGGACAGTGCTTAATTCTCCCAGCAGCAATGTGTGACAACATATAAGAACTATTGCCAACCAGGTAAGTTCACCCAGGTCTTGGTGCCCAGGGTTATTATTGGGGGCCAGTCACATAGGCATGTAGCACCCAAATGACTGACCTTAGTACCTCAGTCTGCAGCTCCACTGAGGTCAGGCTGATACAGCATGGCCCAAAGCAGCCTACGCATATAAAAACAGGCGTTTACCACAATCATGTTGTTAGCGTAGACTTCCTGGCCTGGCCAGGATATGCAAAGACACTTTATCAAGCAGGATATTGCAAGAGCCTGGCACATGGGTGCTCGATAAACACGTGGCAACTAACTGACATGTTGTCACCTACCTGGGTATCTACACATAGATGCAGAAATGGGAAGGAAAGAATAAATCTAGATGATGTATAATCTAGTGTGGGATACATGACATGTGTACACCCCTAAGTGTACATGTAAAGATGGATACACACAATTGGAAAAGATGCAATGCAAAATACTTAAGCAATGCTAGAGTGATTAAAGAGATAGAGTGTGTCTGGTAAGATTCCAAAAAGTTGAACTTTCAATGAGATGTGGAGGGTGTGGTCAGATAGCCTAAAGGCATACAGGAATGTTGGATATTACTAAAAATACTACTGTTGTGTGTCCGGCAGAGTCCACATAGGGAGGTTTAGAGAGAGAGTTGGGCAAGACGAATGGGTGGCTGCGAGGGGGAGGGAAAGATGTAGGGAGTCGATTGGCATGCATGATGTACAAACCTCATCCAGTGGGTAGCAGAGAACACATGGTTAGATGAAGGTGCTGAAAGGGCAGCAGAAACTCATGCCAAGGGGTCAGGATGGTTTCTGATCAACAGTGTGGAGTCACCACAGGCTTCTGAGCAGAGGACGTGTCACTAGGTTCCATTTTTCTTAAGCTACACTCTAACAGAATGGCCCCATTACTTAGCAGCAGTATGGTGCTTTATGATTTAACAGTGCCAGAGAGAGACGAGGTCTCACCGCTGCTGATTTTAAGACTTTTCCGAAGATAAGAGTTAAGTAAGAACCTGCTCTCCCTGCTTGCTGGAAGTTAATGACTTGAATGCTTTGCAAAAAGAAAGTAAAGGGTTGTTAAGTCAGAGTGCTCACCCTCTGGGCATGCAGGTTATGATTTTTTAAAGCTTTTCAAATGGGAAAAGATCTCAAGTGTCATCCCAACATGCTAGAAATGTGTGTCTTTCAGACGGCAGCTGGCCCTGGCTCCTGCACATCCACTGCTCTGGCTGATTCACTGGCGTCACATGTTACATCCGGGGCTGCTGCCATATCCCAGTTGACTCGATTCCAAGGCCCACAGGGGTGGTGACCCCTGGCGCTGTGTTCAGCCCAGCACCCTGGTATTCCTCCATATTGTCCCAAAGCCAAAGGGTGACCTGTGAGTTCACCCTTTCTACCTCAGTTGCACCCCAACTCCCCAACCCTCTCTCCCACAATCTGTCCCCTTCCATCTCAAAATAGTGGTCAATTTGTCAAGTACAGAGGCGCCAAACAGACCAGATGGTATGTTCTCCTATAAGTGGAGGGCATGCTGTGTGCCAAGGAGGGGCAGTGCTGGGGACTTCAGAGACAGCTTCCACCACAGGAACATGTAGGGTCCTCAGAGGAGTCGAGGCAGCTGCAAACGCCAGAGCACCCTAAGCCCAAGACCTCTCCTGGCTGGCACTCTCCAGCTGGACACCTCAAGATTAACAGACCAGCAAGGGCACCCCGGGAGTCCCCTCCTCTCCCTCACAGGAGCCTTCAGAGCTCAGGGTGGGACTGGGCAGGAAGGGTGACGCTGGGTCTCCACACTTTGCTCTTCAGTCCTGAGGTCCTGGGTCTGGCCTGACACATGCTCAAAACTCTCCGGGGAGAGAAGGAGGCTGGGAATGTGTGGAGAGCTGCAGCCCCACGCAGGAGTCAGGCTGCACCCTTGAGAGCTTGAGAGCCACCCTCAACCCATCCCACCCCACTTCTGCTCATTTGAAAACCCAGAAGCCACAAAGCAAGTTAATGGCTGGGGGCGGCAGGGAGAGGGGGGTGTCAGAAAGGAATTCAGGAAACGCAAATTAAAACAACAATAAGAATAAGATAAGACTTTATATACATCAAGTTGGACGCATACATACCAAATCTCAAATACTAAAGGTGGCAGGGCCAAAGGAAAACGGGGGCGGGGAGCGGGATATGTAAATCAGTACGGCAGCCCTGGAGAGTAACGGGGTGAGCTCTCCCAGAAAATCCAGCCACCTCACGTCTATCTGCATATTCTGGACAAATTCTGCCTGTGAGCAACCTACAAACAGGTATGAGGCTGTTCACTTCTTCACTAACCCAATACAAACTTAGAAAGCACCTACTATGTACCAGGGATACTTCTAGAGGCTCAAAATTGAGCATGAACAAAACACAAAAATCTCTATCCTCATGGAATGTATACACAGCACTGTCTAAATAGCCAAATACTGAAAACAATCTAAAAATATATGATCAGGAGAATGGATAAACACTGAACTAGATACACAGGCATCAACAGATATATCTCGGCAACAGTGTTGGTGTGTAGGAAAGAAACTTGCAAAATATTAGGTACAGAATACCATTTGTGTGAATAAAAACAAACTACTATAAATTGTTTATGGATTCCTACATATGTTATAAAAATAAATGGTTTGGATACCCACCAAACTCAGGGTCTTATCTGCCTCCTGGGAGGGAAGTTGGTGAAAGAACAGGAAGAACTTTAAGCCTAACTGGAATGTTTTATTTCTTAAAAAGAAAACATCTGAAGCAAATATAAATGTTAAAATGTTAGCATTGTATATTCTGGGTGTTAAGCATGTAGATGTTTGTTCTAGCGACCTGGGTCCTTTTTAGTTTTAGTTTAAGATGGGGAAGTTTTTGTTTTGTATTGCTTTCAAATTTTAGAAGAGTTGGGTGAGGAGAGGATGAAGGTCACATCTGCCAGCGGCCCAGGGGCTGGAACCTGCGCTAAACGTGTCTCTGGGATCCCATCCTCAGCAATGACTGCCCGCACCGCGAACTAGGAGAGAGAAGAGCCAGCTCCACCGCAGGTCGGGCACCGCAGCTGGCCTGGATGACAGCGAGCTGCATGGCGCCCCCTGGGGGCCCAACCGAGCTCGGCGGCTCACTGGGTGAGACTACAGGCTCCAGAAATGTCCACGGAAGTTGGTTCAACCGCTTTGAAGAGCAATGTGGAGCCATCTAGTCAAGCCAAAGAGATATATAAGCTATTGTTCAGAAATTCTGTTTTTAAGGTTTTACCTTGGAGAATCTCTCAAATATGTGCCCAAGGAGATGTGTACAAATGTTCTTTGCAGCAGTGTTTATAATGGCCAAAAATTGAAGATGGGACCATTATCCACCATTAGGAGAATAAAGGTCGACATGTGGATCCAATGAAATACTATGCCACAGTGGAAATGACAGCTAGAGCCACCTGTGTCGGTATGGATCCACCTCACGAACCTTGCTGAGGAAAAGGGTGAGTTGCAGAATCCTCCCACAATAAACTATTTACATAAAATTTAAACATGCCAAACAATACTCTATGTTGTTGATGGATACACAACAACAGTATGTAATGAAAGTAGAAAAACAGACATGGGATGATAAATACCAAATTCAGAGGTTACTTCTGGAAAGAGAGGGAGGAGAAAAGAATTAGGGAAGAAGGGGCTTCAGCTGATTCTGTGCTATTTTATTTCTTTAAGAAAAACAAGAATCCGAAGCAAAGATGACAACATTTTAGAATTAAATAGAGCTGGGTGGTGGGTGCCCAGATGTTTCTTATGTTATCTGTTATACTTTTCTGGATTTTAATATTCTTTTATACATATAATGATATATATACACACACCGGCCATGGAGGGAGACGTGGTGGATGGAGCAGAGCCCTGGAGGCAAAGGGAAAAGCAAATGAAGACCCCGAGGAGGGAGGAGCTGTGGTCTTAGCAGAACTGAAGGATCATCCATGGCACCATGACAGAAGGGAGCAGCCTCAAATAAGGCCAGAGAGGGAGATGGCCGGACCTGCTGGGCGTTATAAAAAGGGGTATGTTTTAATCTCAGGGCCATGGAGAGACATTGGAAATTTTAAGCAGAGGAATATTTACATTGGATCTGCTTCTATTTTGAGTAGGTCACTTCTTTCTTGTGTGTGTGAAATGCGTGGGATGCAAAAGCAGATGCCAGGAAAAGAATTAAGAGACTTTAACAATAATGTAGGCAGAAGACGTTGAGGAGCTCCATTATAATGGGACAGCAAAGGTGGGGAAAATAAGGTGGATTTGAGATATATTTTAAAGAAGAACCAGTAGAACTGGGTAATAGATTAGCTGTGAGGGATGAAGTTCGAAGTTTCTACGTAACTGGTGGTGCTGACTGAGATGAGAAAACTGATGGGGAGGAGGGCAGGGACAGTGAAAAGGGTATTTGTTTGGTCATTCATTCCCAGCAAGGAGAGAGATGAAGGGTTTTATTTTGGATCTGTTAAGTTTGAGATGCTTGTGAACTACCCAAGTGGAGGAGGAGAGCCGACAGTTGTATATTCAGGTCTGAAGTCCACCAGAGAGGTTAGGTCAGGTCAGGAGATATAAATTTGGGGTCACTGCACATTATTTAAAGCCATGAGACTAGGGAGACAGTGTGAACACTGAAGAGAAGAGCTAGGAAGTGAAAGGAAGGGAAGGGAAGAGAGGGGAAGGGAGGGGAGGGGAGGAGAGATGGGGAGGGGAGAGGTAGGGAGGGGAGATAGCCCAGGACTAAACACTGAGGACCCCTACCTTCAGTGTCAAGAAGAGCAGGATCTAGAAACAGACTAAGAAGGAGTGGCCAGAGGGGTAGGAGGGAAAACACGAGAGGGGGGATGCTATGGATGCCAAGAAAGAAAAGTGATTCAAGAGGGAAGCAGCGTTTAACTGTTGAAAATGCTGCTGAGTAGCCGAATAATCGGAGGCAGAAGAATGATCTGTTAGAGCTGGCAACACAGGAGTCATTGTGACTTTGACAAAAGCAGTTTAGTGATGTGATGGGGGCTGAGTGGGTAGGGGTTGCAGAAGAGGAGACGGTGAATGTGGGCAACTCTTTTGAGAAGCTTGGCAATAAATGGAGGAGAAACATGCGGTGAAAGCTGAGCAAGATGAGTAAGGCAGAGGGAGAGGTTTGTTTTGTTTTGGATAATATTTGTGCGCATCCATATGCAGATTGAAGGAATCCAGTGGAGACAGAAATCCGTGGGGGAGGAGTGCAGGGAACGAGTGCAGGGAGGAGTCCTTTGAGAAGAGGAACAAGAAGGAAATCCAAGCCACACAATGAATGTGGCTGAGCCAGGATTCCAACTCAGGACTGTCTGATTCCAAATGCCTTGCTCTTTCCCAAATATGTCATTGCCTCTTTTTAGTTTTTACTTGCTCATGGGTGTCTAATTTCCAGGATCCAGGGGTCTAAATCCTTTACCACCACCTCCTCTAAATACACAAGTTTTACAGTCTTCCCGTTTCCATCTGGATTCCGTGTCTACCCAGGGAACTGGAGTAGAAAATAAGCAAAGTGAAGAAAATTAACTCTGACCTATTTATGCATTCTGTGTAAATGCATGAAATAGATTATGTTTGACAATGGTAAACAGAGAGCCAAAAAAATCCAATTTATTGCTTTAATTATATATGCTTTTCTTCCTCAATCTCCAGGGAAGAATGTGCCTCCATCCTTTTCCAGCCCCTCTATGGTGCCATTTCCTAATTTCTCAGACTGCTTTTGGTGACCACAGGCTTCTAGTCAAGGCTGTTCTAGCTGAAGCACAACTGAGAAATTTTTATCGTGCTCCCTAGGATGATGCATGCAAGGAAGAATGGAGTGGATTTGTATAAAATTAAAAGTAAGGAAATAGAGATGGGGGTGGAGTTGTGATTCAAAGGAACAGCATAGATTAAATGGCAGGCCCTCCAAAGAAATGGACCATCTCCCACTCATGAAGGAAGGAATAACAGTCCTGAATTATTTGGATCCTAGGCTAACTCAGAGTCATCCAAACACCTTTAGGTAGGGAAATGTCACCCTAAAATCCACTAATTTGAGGATGAGAAGACCTGAAAGAGGGCAGATGAGATTATAATTCAGCAGCCATGCCACGGACTGATCCTGTGCATAAGCAGGAGCAGAAAGAAGGGGGGCCCCATTCTATCTCAATCTCCGTCTCACACATATTTGTTGAGCACACACCCTGTGCCAGGTACAGCAAAGAACAAGATAAACATGGCCCGTGCCCTCAGGAAGCTTGTAGGCCTATGCAGGAATGCACACAAGAGGCGATCAATGCCAGATGGATGTGGTAAGTGCTGAGACAGATGGATGTGCACCTGACCCAGGCTGGGGGGAAACAGAGGTCAGGAAAGAGTTTCTGTAGGAACGGGTATGTAAGTTGAAATCTGAGACATGAGTAGGATTCAGCCAGGCTGGCAGTGGGGACAGGCAGTGGGGAAATTATAAACAACAGAAATATAAAGTATGCATGCACACACATGGACATACACAATACCTATTTCCAAAAGCATCATATTAATGGAAACATTTTTGCTGGGCTAATTTGTGCTTTGGGGCAAATCAGAGTCTTGCCACCCAGGTTTCTGACTTGCACAGCAGGGTGATGCGTGGTGCTGCCGACTAGCACAGGAAACCCCAGAAGAGGACGAGGCTGGGAGGCAGAGGCTGGGTTTGGTCTTGACAGGTTGATTTTAAGGAGCCTCTGAGACCCCCACGCGGAGCTCTCAGGTAAGCAGTTTCATATCTGAAATAGAGGTTCCAGCCTGCACTAGAAGACAAATTTGGGATTCATTGCATTAAAAGTAATTATTTGGAGGCTGACCTCGTGGCTGAGTGGTCAAGTTCACACGCTCTGCTTTAGTGGCCCAGGGTTTCAGCGGTTCGAATCCTGGGCACGGATATGGCACCACTTGTCAAGCCATACTGAGGCAGTGTCCCACATGCCACAACTAGAAGGACCCACAACTAAAAATATACAACTATGTACCAGGGGGCTTTGAGGAGAAAAAGGAAAAATAAAATCTTTTAAAAAAAGGAAAAAAAGTAATTATTTAACCATGGGCACAGGTAAGAATATTTAGCAAGAGAATATGGAGTGAAAAGAGAAAGGGGCCTGGGATGGAGCTCTGAAGAACTTCTTCAAGTCACTGGAGGAGGGAATCTGAGCTGGCAGAGAGAGTGGGAAAAGAGAGTGGCGGGAGAGCAGGGAGGAAAACCAGGAGAGGTGTCCTGGTGTTTGAAGAAGGGAGTAATCCACAGTAACAATGTGGTCTGCAGTCCAGCAGACTGAGGACAAAAACCTGTCCCTCCGATACGCTGGAGACATGATGGAGGCCGAAGCCAAACTGGAGTGGATGGAGGGATGAGTGAGAGGGGAGCAGATGGAGACAGGGAGAATTCACACGGTGCTTCCACAGTCTTTCGCTTTGTGGCATATAGAGAAAATTATATTTAAATGGAACTGGGTAATTGAGCAAGGCTGCTCCCAGCTGGAAGTGTGGCCCCACGCAGCTGCCCTGAGGGCTGAGAAAGTCAATATCCTATAACACCTGTAACCATTTGAGCCACACCAGTGTATCTCAGAACAGCAGCTAGGAAGGGCCGCCATCAACCACTCTTTCAAGTAGACTGTGAATGGCGGCTCGCGGTGAGTGTGGAGTCAGGAGAGGGTTTAGGGTGTGATTTGCTTTGGTTTGAAGATAAAAGAGACGAGCGTCTATCAGAAGCATCTATGGGAAAGATCCAGCTGAGGTGGCGTGACTGAATACATGGGAGAGAATGAGTAGGATAGCATTGGTATGAAAGCCTCCTAAGATCTAAGGGTAGAGTCCAACTGCAGGTGGAGGGGTGAACGTACAGATATTGCATGAGCGGAAGTATAATCCTCCCCACAGTCCTAGAAGTCGGATGTCATTATTACCATGTTACAAGTTTAAAATCTGAGGCTAGAGAGATTAAGCCACTGCCCCAGGTCCTCCACCTAGTAAACAGCAGAACAGATTAGAATCCAGATCTTTCTGACTCCAGAACTCCTAACAATTATACTTTGGTATATCTTGAACCTGAAACAAGGCTAGGCCTGGTGACACAAACATGATTTAGACTCAGCCCTTACCTTTGAGGAAATCACAGACTGGACATAGAAAAGGACAATGAAACAAATATAATACAGTGTGATAAAATTTAAAAATGCAGTCATGAAAAAATGCTTTACGAAGCTCAGACTATACTGACTATATGCCTGTCTATTTTTGAGCTCCTGGAGGCAGGGATGGACTGGGCATAGAGCAAGAGCTCAAAAAAATAAATGCTTGATGAATGGGTCAGTGGATAGAGGATGACAGTTCAGCACTCATAAGGGTTCCCTCCTTAGGGCAGTTGTCCATGTAGCCACAAGGGGTCGCTACAGACCTGACACAAACTTTTTCCATTGGCCTTTCCAAGATCTCCAGTTGTTCTCTAGAAGGAAAGGAGAGGGAAGGAAGGTGGTGACCAGATGCCTCACAGGGTTTCCTGCCCCCTGCAGGGCAGGCCTAGAGCTTCATTCCCAGTCTGGCTCCATCTTCACTGACTCCTGGTCTTTTCAGCTTCTGTCCTAAGTTCCAGGCTTTTAATATGTTTCCCCAATTTGCTCTCCCTTTGGGACCTAACTTAGGGAAATGGTCTCAGGTCTTTCCTTGGACCTCCAGTTCCAGCTAGGGATGTGGCTCCAATCCCACCAGCTTTATGGCCAAGTATTTTGTACAATTTCTTCACCTCTCTGGGCCTTACCAGTAAAAGCTAAGGTTGAGAGGAAGACTCTGGTGGCTCAAGCCTTCCTGACTCTCCTCCTTATAGCAATAGCTAACCTTCATCAGCACTTCCTATTGCCAGGCATTGTTACAAGCCTGTAATATCCAATAAGGCAGCCACTAGCCACATGGAGCTATTGAAATTTAAGTTAATTAAAATTAAAAACAATTAAAACTTCACTTCCTCAGTCTCTCTAGCCAATTTCAGGTGCTCAATAGCTCCATGTGGCTAGTAGCTACTGGCATGAACAGCCCAGAGAACATTTCCATCACAGTTGAAAGTTCTATTAGCACTAAGTGAGTCTCACATTTTTACCAAATTTAACCTTCATAATAGCCCTATGATGCAGGTGTAATTATTTATCTGCTGTAGAGATAAGAACCCTGAGGTGCAGAGGGGCTAGAAACTTAGCCAAGCTCTCAGCAGATTAGTATCCAGAGCGAGGATTTAAGCTCCAGTGGGTGGTTCCAGAGCCCACCATGCTGTCTCTATGCCAACAGCTGCACCCTAACCCCAGCTACCCTGCTCCCCATCTCACCTCCTAGGAGTGGGACTGACTCTTCCCATTCCTCAACAGTCATGGTCCCTCACAGCTTCTCCCTGCCAGCTGACCCTGAGTCATGAGGGTATTTGGGCTTCAAGCTCCTCCTGGATAAGAATCCTCCCTCTCCTATCCTCCCCACCTCCATTTAGCCCCTCACTTCCCTTAGAGTATTAGTATTATGGGTTTTGATTCTTCCCCTAACCCATTCCAGTCTCGGTTCAAGGTCAGCCTGGGTCCTAGAACATTCCTAACCTGGACAGTAGCCCCACTTCCTTAGGCTCAGCTTCACCCTCAAGGGAATGGTGTGCAGCCAGTTCAGCTCAGAGAGCCCATTTTACTTACACCTCTGAAGGTGCAGCAGCTTCTCACTCTGCAGAAGTAGAGTGAGAAGTCAGACAGGGGTCACACACTCAAGCTGCTGGAACCCAGTAAAAGTGGAAGCAGCCAGGGGCAGAAGCTTCAACTGTTCTGCATGCAGGGCACCACGAATGCTTGCAAGCTAGACCATTTGTGGTTGCACCTGCCTCCTACCTTAGCTGCAGCCCTGCAGGGCTGCCATCTGGTCCTCTAGACCCATAGCTGAACAATGTTGGAGACCACTCAAGTGGGGAGCTCTGTTGGACAGAGAAGGATAAAAGAAAACATATAAATGTTCGCATCTTGAGGTGAGTGGACAAGATATCCAATTCCTGCTTTACTTCCTTACCGCTTTTACCTCATTCCCAATCAACTGAGTCACAAAAGACATGCCTGGCCATGTCAGATTGGTTTCCCACTTCCACTGAATCGATCATCTTGGCCAAGAAAACAGAAAATTCACCCGCTCCATTCCCACCTTTAGAAATCAGCACATCAAATTCTTTCCAGACTATGAAATTTCTCATGTAAAGCCTTCCAGGAAAAACTTTACTGTCAGTAAGTGCTTCCTAGTATTTCACCCGACTCTCTGTGCTTCACCTTAATCTCACATGTTCTTTCCTCAAAGGAGATGGGGTGGTGATGGTAGGTGCTCCTTCTCTGTTGAGGGACTATTGAGTTTTTATCTGTAACAAATGATACTACTATGAGCATTCTTGCACATGGCTTCTGGTGCCCATATGCATGTGTTTCTGTTCAGCCTGTGAGTAGGAGTGAAAATGCTGAGTCATCGGGTATCCACATGTTTAGTTTTAGTAGATTCTGCCACATAGTTTTCCTGCCACAAAGTGGTTGTAGCAATTTATACTCCCACTGGAGGTGTGCAAGAGTTCTAGTTGCTTCATATCTCGACCAGAACTTGGTTGTTTATATGATTTTGGCCATTCTTATAGGGTACGTAGTAGTATCTCGTTGTAGTTTAAATTTGCATTTCTACAGTGATTTATGAAGTCAAGCTCCTTTTTCTATGTTTGTTTGGCACTTGGATATCTGCCTTTGTAAATTACCTATCCAATTATTTTGCCCATTTTTCTAATGGGTTGTCTGTCTTTTTCTTACTGACTTATAGATATTCTTATAATCTGGATATGAGTTCTTTGTCAGCCGTATGTATTAAAAATATCTTATCCCTGTGGTGCCTATTCACTCTCTTAATGGTGTCTTTTAATGAACAATTGTTCTCAAAATAATAACCTCATGGTCTTAGAGCCTCAAATTCAGAACCTCTAGCCCCTTTCTAGTCCAACCTCACTGATCTCTGATTCCCTCCTGAACTGATGGTCTTGTGGACCATTTTCAGGATTCACTTCTCCATCTCATTGTGTTGTCCAGACACATTTCTCCTTGGAGGCGGTGGGGCACCTCCGAGAACTGGTGGTCACTCAGGGTCGGGGATGGATGATCTTCGTGTTTCCCGCACTGTGCTGGAAACCTTCCAAGCTAACTGAGGCTGAGACCAAGCAAATTCTGGCAGTTTCTGGATCTTTGCATAGCTATGCCCCATCCTGGTTCCCTAGAATGAGCGTTTTGAAGCCACAGAGAGAATGTTCAAAAGTGCTTGCTAGTGGTTTACTTACTGATACCTTCATGCTCCATGGTCAAGAAAATTTATTCTTATAATACTCCTTATATCAAAAAGGAAATACCAACTTGAGCTTTTTAAGTTTCTTCCCCACTTCCTCTATTTAGACTGTCAAATAGTAGCACCGTTTTAGTGAGAGGACTTACTCACCCCACCCTGCGCCTGTGGCCTAGATGCTCTGCCCCCAGCTTTCCGTCTGCCTTCAGTCTGACCTGCTCCCTCCTCCGCACCAGGCCAGGCGCCATGCTGCTCTGGACGGTTGTGCTGTTCTTCGGTAAGTGACTGAGCGTTAGCATCCCCTCCTGGTCACCAAAGACTGTAAGTCGTTCCTGAGACGCGAAGCCTGATTTGACCTCTCTCAGTTCACGTGCATTTATGGCTGGAGCTTGAGACACGTGCGTACCCATGGGTATATTTGAAAGAGATGGGTGGGGGTGGGGTGGGTAGGAGGGATCCCTGATGTTTCCCGTCCCCTTTGCCTGGGTCCCTGGAAGGGCAGCCCTTCGATGTATCAGAGCTAAATTAGGGAGGCAGAAAATCACATTCTGAGTCCCAGTGACATATTTACCTTGTGAAATCAGGTTAAAACACTCATCAGAGCTGTCGTGGGGGAAAAATAAAGTTATAGAAGGAAAGGAGGCTACTGGGGATGGGGAGAGATGAGGGAAACAGGGAAAAGCAGATGGGAGCTGGGGTTTTACAAGGAGATGTATTTTTATGAAGCCTCAGCATTTTCTTAGAACCTATCAACAATTACCAGGCTTCTCAACTGGTCAAGAGTCTTTGCTCTGGGTGTTCAAAGGCCTTTTCAAATTGATTGTCCTTTATCTGCCTACATCCTCTCTCTATTGGGGATGGGGGTCTGTTTCTAGTCTGACTGGTCCTTGGGGATGGTTAGAAGGATCAAATCCTTTCTCTCTGATCCATTTCTCTTTTCTTGACCCACCTCCCCCCGGGGCCAGTAACCCAGGCCAGTGACTGAAGGGGCTGGTCTATGAGTAGAGGATTGGGGGAAGGGCGTCCCTGGGCTCCCTCAGACTTGGCTCAGTCTCAGCCATTGTCACCCTGCTACACTTAAAGGAACAAGTCTCGTCATATATTTCATTTCATTTTATAGTTTCTGAGTTGACTTACTTTTTAAATTTGGTCTCAGTAGTTTGTTTATTTGTTTTCACTGAACCAGAAAAACAAAACCATTCCTAAATACAGTCTCTTCCTGGATAGAATTTGAGAATTTGACCTCTGTGAGGAAAATACCTGTTCCACTCAGAGCTCTTCCTTCCCCGACATCACTGTGTTACCCTGGGTTAGCCTGTGTGTTCTACGAATGGCCATTTGAACAAGTGAAAGGTCTAATGCTCACACTAAGGGCGGGGACAGGATGGCCTAGTGCCTGGATATACTCCAGAGGAAAGATCCCCAAGGACAAATGGCTACCTTGTAGAAGGAACAGCCCTAGGACTTGACTAGATAAAGTCCCAGAGCTTCCCAGCTTGGAACTCAGGATCTGATGGGAGAGAACAAAGGAAGAGAAAAAGGAGAGAGTTAGTCAGAGAGAGACTGGCATGACTGGGTCACACTTGTTGCTCAGGACAGAAAAACAGCCTAAGACATGGACCCCATGGCTAGATGTGTAGGAACAGAGTTACTGTAAGAGCAGAGCTGCTATTTCCTCTCGGATGTGGACAGAGGGACTGAGAGAAAAACACCTACTTTGTAGCGCGGACATTTTCGCATCTAACCTTCAGAGACTTAGAGAGCAGGCATTTTTTTTTTATCCCTATTAAGCAGTTGAAGAAAATGAGCTTCAAAAAGTTTAAGAAACTTTGCCGAGAATTACCCTGCTAACAAGAACAAAACAGGGATGTAAACCCAAGTCCATTTGATGTCAAACCCGATGCTTTTTCCCTTCTACCTCACTACCTCTGGTCTGCATGTAGTTGGATTCTAATCAGGAAAACTGGAAAATAAAATCCATTTAAAGTGCCTGGCAGGGCATGGTCACACAATAAATGGTGCCTAATATTATTGTTGGCTATCAGGGATTCAAGAGGCTAGAGGCCCTGACATTGACCGTGCTGGTACATGGCTGTCCACGAAAGATATATTTAATGTTTGGGAGATGAACCTTAATTTTCTTCTGAGCCACGCATTAACCAACTTCACTCCCAGTACTGGAACCCATCCTCATATACACACACAGCATCCATGACAGGTCTCACGGGGCTTCCACATAACCCTCCCGGCTACATGGCAGCCACAGCTTGGCAAAGAAGCATGTTCCGATGTGGTAGAACACAGTTGTGAGATACTTCTTCATGTGGAGCTGAAACTTGCCTCCCTGACACCTCTAATTTCCATGAATTAGCCCCACTTCTGCCCTATGAAGTAACTCAGAATAAGTCTCTCCCCTCTTTTAAGCTTAACCCATCAAGTATTTGAAGACCACCATATTTCCCTACTCTGTCTTGTCTTTTTCAGATAAATATCTTCTCCCAATCCATCTAATAGGAAATGGTTTCTAGACCGTGTTCGTTGTCCTGGGATGCTTGGTCTTGATGCGCTTTGTTAGTGGGCCAGGAGCTAGACATTCTCCTCCCTCCCGTAGTGGCCTGACTGGTGCAGAGGTCAGTGGGGCTGCTGCCTCCACTGTCCAAGACTCTGCTGTGCAAACTAGTTTGACAATAGCTCTTGGCTATCTCATCACACTATCACCTCATCTTTAGCCTACAGCTACTGAGGCCCCCAGGTCCTTTTTATAGGAACTGCTGTAAGCAGACATTGCCCAGTCTGCTTGTGCCCGGTTCACTGCTGTCTTGATTATAGCCGGTGGGTCTGCAATCACAACTCCAAGGTCTTTCAGTGCCTTGGAGAGCAAGTCTTCGGGATTTGGGGACATGAGCTCAGTTGAAGTGTCTCTATGTTCTCTGCATGCCTTCTCTCTTATTATAGGCTTCAGTACCCTCAACCGTGTTTGTTTATCACTTTGTGGCTGCAAGATTGTTTTCCGGTGAAGAGGGGAACAAAAGGGAGGCATCGCTACACACTAAGGTCTTAGTCACTCTGAGGTCAGGCCTTCTCTCTGCTCTCAGCTAATGTAATAACCACTTTCCCAGGCAGGGGGACAATATAACCTATGCAACTACTCCGTCAGGAAAAAATGACTGCTATCATTCCCAGTATACCTGCAGAACCAGGAACTGGAGGCTCTGGGATTTAAACAATTCGTCCAAGGTCACACAGAAAGAGCTGTATTCATGAGTCTAGTCCACGTCGTCTGATTCCAAATCCTGCATGCTTTCCACTACACCAACCTCATAGTAAAAGATATGTTTAGATGTGGGGAGGGGGCGATCGCAGGATGGTAAGAAAGAAACTCATAATTCTGCGCACACTGAGAACCTGTGGCTGAGCTAAGTAGAGAATGAAGGTGGAAAGCCTCTGCCTGTGTCCCAGGTAGTGTGGACAGCAAGATGGCAGCATGTGAATGAACATGCAAACATCTGCATCTCAAACATCTACTGAGAAAGTCTTCACCCACCCCTCCCAAGGCCAATCTTGCATTTCTCAGTGTTCTGCACAGCACCTAGGACATGTCAGCAATGAAGGACACAAGGAAAGCTAGAGGATAGGCTGGACTGACTGCTCTCAGCCCTACACCATTTATTGTTTCACCCCTGCCCCAAAGGCCAAAATACTCTCCACTGCCTCATATCCAACCGTGCCTCTCAATTTAGGGTCCTCCATCCTGTAAGCTATTCATATCTGTCTAACCTCATCTGTCATCATTTTATGGCTTGGCCTCTCTTCCCAGGCCACCTATTCTCCTCAAACATTCATTCATTTAAAAGCATGAGTGCAGTGTATACAAGGTGCAAGCAAGTGTGTGATGCAGTGGCTGGTTTGTAGTTCTCTCTTTGATCCGAGCTGCCTGTCCATGTCCCACATCCTTTAATGATTACTCCTCCAGGGAAACCTTACCTCCTGCATCTGATTGCTTCCATCCTCTGTTCCTCAGAGTAGGGACATTGGACCACAGGAGTCAGGTCCTGCCTCTGCTATCTGAGTTCTTCTATAAGTGCAGATAGGACCCACAGGCACATTAGTGCAAGAGTCTAGTCCTATGTATTCTAATTTTTGTTCCCTGCCCCGCATGTCTGGGCACAAAGGAAAGCATTCATGCATTTATTCAACAGGTGCTTATTGAACACAGACTGTGTTCCAGGCACAGGTCATAGGCATAGGTAATATGGCCCTGAACAAGACAGGCAGAGTCCCTGCTGTCATGGAGCTTACATTCTAGACAGAGGGAGACAGGTGATAAGCAGGCAATTTAATGAATACGATAATTTATAACAGTGATAAGTGCTCTGATGATAATACAATGGGGCATTGTGATAGTGATTGAGGAGAATTCTTTTGATTGGGTGTCCCAGGAAGACCTGTCTAAGGAGGCAACATTTTAACTGAAATAGAGCAGAGGAGTCCAGGCAGTAGGTCCACCATAAAAGTTATTGGGTGGCTGGGTGGCTAGTTAGCTGGGTGGTTAGGTGGCTGCTTGTCTGGGTGGTTGGGTGGCTGGGTAGTTGGATGGTTTAGTGGCTGGGTGGCTAGATGGTTGAGCGGCTGCATGGCCGAGTGATTGGGTGGTTGGATGACTAGGTGCCTGTGGGGCTGGGTGGTTGGTTGATTGAATGGGTGTTACCACCCATTCCTGAGGTGACAGGCTTCCTTGTCATAAAATTCTTTCTGCTACTTAACCTAATTTTCTCACTTTGTTCTCTTGTAGTTCCCTGTTTGGGGAAAATAGGTAAGTCTTGTCTATGTCTCTTCTATCTCCAAGTGTGTTCCTGGGTCAAAACATTGGATGGCTACAAGGCAGGGCCATTGGGTCCCCCAGAAACATCTTCAGAGCAACACCAGACTAGGCCCTGCCTCAGAAGACTTAGCTAATGCCCAGGAAGAGGAGAAAACCAAGACTCCACTGATCTCAGGCTGAGGGTAATTCTAGGGTGACTCAAGTCCCAGCAGAATGGCTCTGGGCCTCCATCCTGTTTCCTTCCAGGTAGCACTGGCCTCCATCTCCTCCCAGTGTGGCCCTGGAGCCCCAGTATTCTCCACTCATCGAGACCCTGGACTCCTTTCTCTCCCTTTTATAGTCAGAGAAGCAGGCACCTTTGTCTATAGATCAGTCTTTGTTCCTCAGCTGCCCTTAGTCTCTAGCCCACCGTCCCACTGACCTCCATGGAGCTTTCTTTTGAGTAGGAAAAAACTCTGACCTATGAACATCTTGACCTTAAAGGACATGTTCTGTGATGCCAGGGAGGGAGAATTCAATGCAACACTTAGTGCTGCTAGAAGGAGCAGTCGTAGAAGCAAAACTCATCATTTAGTTAGGCTGGGAGCATCATTACTTTTGTGAGCATCATTACTTCCAGGGGACAGGTCTTGAGGATCCAAGGAGATCCAGGCAAAGGCAAGGTATGCTGGGGCTCCCCTTGGAGCTCCCTATCTGGTCCTCATCATTATTCTCCAGTGAAAAGTTCAGGCCCCTGAGTTCTGCCTGGGACTGGTGGTGTCTGACTTGTCAGAGAAGTATGGCCTGGGGCCACTCTGCAAATGATGCTGGGTCCCCAGGAGCTCTTCCTTGTCCACCTCAGGGTATAGTATACATTTTTAGTAGTGAGGACAGAGTTGACAGATCCCTGCCCGTGACCATGGTAGAAATGTGGTGAAAAACTCCCTGCTGGGGGTGCAGATGGAGGCTGGGTCTGGGGAAGCCTGACAAGAAAAGCAGCAGGAGTGAGCCAAGGCGGTGGCACTTCCGACACCTGCCGCTGTAGCTCCTCTCTGGTGGGCAGGGGTGCAGCTCTCACAAGGAGCTGCTCTTGGGGAGTCAGGAGATAAGAAACCAATCTAGGGGAGTGAGAATTGGCTCAGGAGGAGTACAGCAGAACAATGGATGGAAGGAATCCAACTTGACCCAAGCTTGGTAAGGTGGCAGAGGACAGTGCAATGTAAAAGGAGACAAGGAGGGTAGGAGGGAAGAAGGCCAAAAAGGAGGCACAGGAAGAAGAGGGCAGTGGGGGGGGGGGGGCGGGCGGGCAAGGAAAAGAAGAGAGAGAAGAGAAGAAGGAGGGGAAAGGAGAGTAGAGGCCCTGACCCGGGTCTGGCATGAAGGACTGAGGGACAGTGACAGCTGTACAGGCATCATCCAGAAGCCTCCATCCCGAGTGGGAGGCCTCAGGCTGGGGGACAGAGGAAGAAAACGGGCTGATGGAACCTGCAGCTCCAGGGTGACCCTGTTCCTGTGTCTCACAGTCTGGCTGAACCTCCGAGCCTGGCCAGACCCCGTGTTTGAAGGAGACACCCTGACTCTGCAATGCCAGGGAAGGAGGAATGCAGCCGTGTCCCGGGTGACATTCTACAAAGATGGGAAATCCCTCCAGTTCTCTAAGGACAGCCAGACTCTGTCCGTGGGGCCAGCAACAGTGAAAAACAGTGGCCGGTACTGGTGCAGTGGGCAGGTGACTTACGGTCCATTCACAGACATGCAAATCTCAAGGATTACCATGGTTCAAGTCCAAGGTGAGTCACCAGTTTGGTGGATTGAAGGGAGTAGGGTGCTGCTCAGGGATCTGGTCTCTAGAAGTCAGCAGCTCTCTGGGCAGTACCCCCACCTCTGGCTGCCCCTGATGCTGGGCCAGTCCACAGGGCCCTGAGACATCCATGACACTGTCCAAATGCCCTGCCTGCACACCATGGGGCACATCTGGAGCCAGGAGAAGGAGGGGAGGTGCCCTGGGGAGGGTCTAGGAAGAGCCCTGAACCAGTCCTGCCACTCACTCCCCTTGAGGCCCTGGGCTGGACCCTTCCCCTCTGGGGACAAATGACCTCTAAGGCCCCTCTGGCTCTGGCCTGGGATTCCAGAGGGGCTCGGGTGTGTGGGAGTCATTTCAGAGCTAGTGGGTAGGATGAGAGGCCGGTTCCCGGGAGATGATGAGTGTTTTCCACAGGACAGGGGGCTGTGGCCTGGGATGTGCTGAAGCGCAGACCTCAGCCTCTTGGGGCCTCGCTGTCCAGGGCCCTGTCCTGAGTCCTGGGCGTGCCTTTCCCCAGAGCTGTTCCTGCCTCCTGTGCTGAGCACTGTCCCCTCTTCTGACCCCCGTGAGGGGAGCCCGGTGACCCTGAGATGTGAGACAATGCTGCACCCACAGAGGTCAGCCTTGCGGCTCCTCTTCTCCTTCTACAAGGAGGGCCACGTCTTGCAGGACGGGGGCCTCCACCCAGAACTGTGCATCCCAGGAGCCCAGGATGGAGACTCTGGGCTTTACTGGTGCAAGGCTGCCCCTGAGGGAGGCCGAGTTCAGAAACAGAGCCCCCAGCTGGAGATCAGGGTGCGGGGTAAGTGGAGGAGGGACGGGAGACACTCCCCAGGGATCTGGGCATCAGGCAATGGGGTCCCCTGGGAGTGTGGGGAGGGGTGCCTAGGGGAGGAAGAGCTGGGAGCCTGGGTGGTCCAGCTGACCCTCCCAACCTGTGTGCTGCCCCAGCTCCTGTGTCCCGTCCTCTGCTCACGCTGAGACCCAGGCCCTCTGGCCTCGCAGTGGGGGACATAGTGGAGCTTCTCTGTGAGGTCCAGAGGGGCTCCCCCCCGATCCTGTACTCATTCTACCTCGACGGGAAGATCCTGGGGAATCACTCAGCCCCCCATGGTGGAGCTGTCTCCTTCCTCTTCCCAGTGATGTCAAAGCAGCATGCTGGGAACTACTCCTGCCAGGCTGAGAACAGTGTTTCCAAAGAGTCAAGTGGGCCTGAGACACTCTCCGTGGATGGTACGTCTTGTCCCCCAACTGGATTCTGAGCCCCAGGAAACTGGCAGGGTCACTTCTGACTCTTCTGTGTACTTCCCACCACGCCCAGCACAATGCTGGGCTGGTAGCAGGCACTGCGAGACTGAGCATGGACCCTATCCACTGAACCTGGTGGGGAAATAATGAAGTCTATGGAGAGTGGGGAATGCCATGGGGCAAGGGCTACCTGGTCATCCATGGCATTGCCTGTCCATGCTGGCATCCTCTGAGCCATCCTTCATCCCCATCTACAAGGTTCCTCCAGGCCACGTGATTCCCCCTAATGCCAGCCATTCTGTCTCTTCTGTGCCCATCTGGGATGTATTTCTGAATTTCTTCCTCAATGCTCATGGTCATCTCTACTCACCCCCTAGGTCCTCTGGTCTTGTCCACCCCCACCAGCAGCAACTGGCTGGTTCCTTGGCTACCTGCAAGCCTGCTGGGTGTGATGGTCATTGCTGCTGCACTTCTGGGTTATTTCAGACCCTGGAGAAAAAACGGTCAGTAACTCTTTCTGGCTTTCTTTGTTGCTGAATCCCTATGCCAGGCACTGCCCAGCCTTTGGAAAGCCAGAGTCTGACAGGACCAGCTGCTTTCTTCTCCTGGGTGTTGGGTGGGAGGAAGGACTTCTCTTCACATGTCACACAAAGGGGCCCATGGAGGGACACTTACAGCTTCCAAAACATACACACACAGGGACACACTGTCTCACACACGCAGTCACCCAGAGATGCACACAAACACACTGCTACACGCTGAGGCATGAATAGAGGCACAAATAGTGATTCTTACAAACCGAACTTGATGTCGATCAGTGTCCTTCACATTTGAAAGACAGTCTGTGGCTGTGAATTTGACTGAAAAAACCTAAGGCCTCCAACTCTCTCTCTCATTAAACTCACCAGAGCTCTGGTCTACCTAGTAGAGGAGAAAGAAGAAATGAAAACTCCAGAGTGTGTGTGCCTGCTCACACACACACACTCATCTTGTACAGGGCTGTGCCCTCAGTGAGTGTTCAGTGGATAAGTCATCAGAAAGGAAACATGGTGCAGAGGACTGAGCAAGGGCCTGGCCCCAACACTGCTGTTGACTAATTCTGTGACCTTGGCCCAGTTCACTCTAAGATGCTCTAAGATCTGCTCTCGGATATCGTAAGGGTGTAAGTCAGAACAATAACATCTATCTAACAACTAATGAGTTAACACCATCTAACCTAATGTGTTAAACGGGCACTTGCTGGGTGCTCAGTACATTTCTCAGTCATCTCAGCAGGTCATCCAGCAGGTTCCCTGGGTGGCCCTTTCTCCTGTTGTCCATTCTCTAATTCCTCCAGTCAGAATCACTGAAAATAAAAAATTTGGTTAAAATTCAGATGCACAGGGAAAACAATCAGAGAAATGGCATTTCTAGGTAATCTATCAATTTTGATATTCAAGACTCTCTTCTTCTTCCTGTCTTGGTCATGATAGTTAAGCGTGAATGTTGGCTTTCAAAGCAATTACCTTGGGTGGCTACACATTTATTCCAACTCTAACCCTGTTCACCTCAGGCCACATTTACGGGAAATGAGCCAAAGCTATTTGGTGCCAGTTTATTCCTAGGCCTTCAAATCCACCTACAGAGGCTCAAACAACCCCACTTCCTCCTCTGCAGGGCAACAGTCTTATTTTCCACTTGCCGAGGGCAAAAGCAATTGCTCTCCTAGACCTCCAGAGCCAGATTTACTTATTCAAGTTTGTAGCTCCCTCTGTTGAGGAATTAGTGATGTTTTCCCAGAGTTGGGACAGACTGCTCTCTGAGGAAGACCACCCAGTCATGCGATCCAAGTTTTCCTCCCTGACCATCCGCCAGGATACCTGAAAGAGTCTCTCCCCGGCCCTAGACCCAATCTCTTGCCTCACCAGGCACCCCAGTTAGGGCTTGGGCCAGCCTCCAACTTCTTCTCGCCTTTTTAATTTAGCAGTCTTTGTCCATCCAGCCTCCCATTCCCTCTTCCCTCTAGTCTTGAGTATAGATTTCATGCAGGCTAGACTTGCTTTAAGATATTACCTGTATGGTAGGAGAAAGATGGAGGCAGGCCCAGAGCTAGATGGGGAGGCCGCTGGAGTAGAGGACGATGAACTGAAGATCTTTGAGTTCTACCATCCCTGCATCTGTAACAAAGCCTCCTTCCAGTGGCCCAGTCTGGCCTCGGTAGCACAGGTGTTTCCGTTCACTCACCTGTGGGTCAGATCTTTAAAGGCAAAGCAACATAGCACAGCCTTCTCCCTCCCAGCCCCGGACAAGATGATAGAAGAGAAATCACTGGTGAAAGATCATCAAGAGGAAGATGCCTTTCACAGGGAGTAAAAGAGCATTACCTGTTCACATGGAGATTCTGCCCTCCCCCCCCCACCCATCCCCACTCCCCACCCAACCCCCACTGCCAGGAGCACCTGGGCTATTTCTTGTTAAGAAACCTGTCTCTCATGAAAATAAGACTCCGGGTGGTGGTCCTCTTATCTCAGAATCTCAGGAGCACAAAACCTTTTTTATAATGTAGCTCAGAAAACCACCTTCAGGCCCGACTCCATAGCTACACAAGAAAAACAGTCATATCAACACCTTCCTTCTCCACACCCAGCTCTGGAAGATCCTTACCCATTTCCAGATAGCATATCCATTCCTCACCAGACAAAAATATGCCACCACCAAAGCTGTTCAGTAGATTGAGTCTGTATCTCTGAAGGTCATTTTCAAAACATTTTGACCGATGATGATGTCTCTAGAACTAGGATGTGGTCATGCAAGGGGCCTACTTCAAAGGAGCACTTACTTAGGTGTGCAAGTTCTGGTTTGTTTGTTTACAAGTGTTCATTTTACTACCTGTTGTCACACCTCCCATAAAACAGAGTTCCCTCGAGTTCACAGAGCTCTTCATGGAGTGGAGACTCGGAACCACGGCCCCGAGGAATGAGCAGTAGGGCACGTTTAATAATCACAGGCCTCTCTGAGTCTCCACAAATGCACCCTTGGTTTCACAGAAGGAGTCATTTCCACAGATCCTACCCACTGATTCTGATGCATTCTTGCTGTTAGAGCTAATGAATATTTCTTGGGCACTGACCATGAACCAGGTGTTCTAAAATCCACATGTGACTCAATTCCTATCCCAGGAGCTAATTTTTAAAGTTCTGGAAGTAGCTGCTATCACAGAGGCAGCATGATCATGGAGAAAAAGCATACAAACCTGGATTAAGATTCTGTCCTCACCACTTCCTGTGTGACTGTGGAGAAGTCACCTCTCCCAGCCTCAGTCACCTCGTCTGTAAAATGGAGATACAGTATCGGCCTTTGCAACACCGAAGAATTAGGAAAGGAGGCTTTCTTGACATCCAGCCATGTGGTGGTCTCTGGGTTAGGTGCTTTGCGCTGAAGTAGACACTGCATTTGAATTCCCCAGCCCAGTGTCTGGCATAGTGTGTGGTCAAAGTTATTAGCTTTTTCCCCTTCTCAAAAGCAGCCTGACTGGTAGGTCTGGGGCCCTTTCCATGCAAGGGTGTAACCCATCCTTTCTGACCCTATTCCCTCCCAGTTTGTGATTCCTATAGAGGTATCCTACCCTCTAGGGTATTTTTCAAAGGAAACATCCCATAAAAATTTACTGTGTCCAGACCTATGAATTAACCTTCATGAACAAACCAGCCTCAGACCTCCAGTAGCCTCCACTGACATTCTTTCTCTCAGCCTCTCTGTCCCCCCGTCCAGCCTTCTCTCCGAGGGATCTCAGTGAATTGTGACTTTGTATCGCCTAGGGCCCCTTCCACCCCAGAATCTGCCCCCAGCTCCAAGTGGAGAGCAGCACTCACTGTGTGCCAAAGGTAAGGACTCCCAGCAGGACCATGGTCTGTCCATTAAGGCAGAGAAGGGCCTCTTGAGGGGAGTAAGGAGAAGGAAGCCCTTGTGAGCCCCAGGTCTCAGGAATCAGAGTCATCTGGGGAAGGACGGCTGCTGCAGAGAGTTTGACGAGCAAGAGCTGTGGAGTTGGTGGTGGGAGAGCCTGGACTCCAGGAGAGAGGGCAGGGAGTGTTTAGACCAAAGGTTGGCAAACTATGGTGCATGGGCCAAACCCAGGCCCACCACATATTTTTGTAAAGAAAGTTGTTTATGTATTGTGCGTGACTGTTTACTACAGAGCCAAGTGGTTGCCACAGAGACTGTGTGGCCCACAAAGACTAAAATATTTACTATCTTTTTTACAGAAAAAGTTTGCCAACCTCTAGTTTAAACAATGTTGGGCTGGGGAAGCTGCTAGAATCTGTTGCAGAGACCAGGCACCTCTTGCCAACATGGGTATCCTATATTAATGACTGCCTCCCACTGCCAGTTTTCACCATGACACAGCCCCTGATTGCCTTTCCTGCATGCGTGTCTTCAGGACACTTGTCTTAGGTGGGCAAGCAGGTGGGTCATATTTAAGCCTCGTTCCTTCTTTCAGTTCATTATCAGAATAAGAAAGAAGAAGGTGTCATCTACTCTGCAGTGCGTACAACCTCAAATAGTGAAGGTGAGTGATCTTGGGCCATACTTGACATCTTTGCCAATGTAAATGGGAAGTTTGGCGCCTGGGGTGAGGGTATCACTATCACTTTGAGGGTTTCATCACCATTACCATTTTGTTGTTGTTAATGTCAGTGAGTTGATTCCATCCAGTTGATTCTGTGTGCAGCAGAGGGGAACCCTGCCCAGTCTTTTCTCACCATCCTCTCACCTTCCAGCGCTATATCAGACAGTTCTCCGCTGCTATTCATAGGGTTTTCATGGCCAACTTTTTTTGAAGTGGGTGGCCAGGTCCTTTTTCCTAGTCTCTCTTAGTCTGGAAGCTCCACTGAAACCTCTCTACCACGGGTGACGCTGCTGGTGTTTGAAATACCGTTGGCATAGCTTTCAGCATCACGGTAACACACAGCCACCACAGTATGACAACCAACAGATATGTAATGTGGTTCTCTGGCCAGGAAACAAATTCAGATAGCAGGGGTGAGAGCATTGAATCTTAACCACTAGACTACTAAGACCATTTTACCATCACCGTAATGACCACTATCTCCATCACCACCATCATCACCACCACCGCCTCCTCCTTCACTTCCATCACCACCACCACCACTATGACCACTATAATCACTATCCTCAACAGCCTCTCAACCAACACTGCTACCATCCTAACTAGGGAGTTTTTTGCCTTTTTCTGAACACTGTGGAGGAACAAAGGAAAGAGAGAAAAGAATGATACAGTTTTTCTTTTCCCCAGAGTCTAAGTCAGAACAAAACAGTCCCAGCTATAGGAGGGAGTTAAGAAGACCATGACCTCCAGCCAGGCTACCAGTGTCAGGGTAGCTGGGATGGGGAGAGGCCAGTCCTCACTCTAACAGAGAGAGAGGCAACGTGGTGTCGTGGGAAGAGTGTGTGTTTCTGAGTCAGTCAGAACTGAGTTCAAAACCTGACTATGTACTCATGTGTGACTGGACAAGTTATTTAACCTCTCTGAGCCTAAGCTATAAAGTAGAAATAATGCCTACTTTTCAAGACTATTATAAATTACTAGGAATAGAACCTGGGTTGTAGAAATCTTAAAGATTGTCTGGTATGTAATAGGTATTCAAAAAACAGGGAGCTTCTTTCCGTATGCCTCACCTGCTCTGAAATTTCGATTCCTGGTCTGTGAAATGAGTTTGAATGAGCCCAGCGTTTCTGCTCCCTCCCATAAAAGGCACTAAGGGCAGTGGTCAGCCTAGGAGTCTCTTGAACTGGGGGCAGTTCCCCCAGGACTTGACTGCTTATTGCCCAAAGCACTGCCAGGGCAGACAGGAAAGCACACGTGGGCACGGTTCCTTCCCGAGGAGAGTCACAATGAGGACTTAAACATAAGAAAGAAAAAAAGAAACCAGCCTCAGACTATATGTTTTCATTGGCAAAATAAGGAAATGTGACCGCTTTAATCCTAGGAGGGCAACAAAGGTGAAGGCATGATTCAGGATTGGGTGGGGCTGGGGGCGATCTGCTCCCAACTCATGCTCTAAGCAGGCTTTCCCTGACGGATGGGTGAAGAATCTGAAACCCAGAGTGAGGAGGGGCCATTACATTCCAAGATCCATAGGGAAGGGGACCCTGGATCTCCTCATGTTTGCAGAGATTCAACACTGCCTACAGTCCCACTTCTTATGGAAGTGGCTGAGGAGAGTTATTAACCTTGCTGAGCCTCGGTTCTCTCATCCCACTTTGAGAAAGATCAATAATAAATATGATCCTCACAACTAAGAGATTGGCTGGTACACGCTAAGTGTCTAATGTAGTGGTTATTTTAAAGTGTCTTTGACAAGTTCATCGCTCTTCATTCTCTCCATTATCCTTGTGAGGTGGTCGCTCTTAGCACCACCACCACTATTGGTTGAGGAAGCTCAGATGCAGATTCCCGGTGACTGGCCGAAAGTCACACAGCTCGTGTGTCGTAGACCCAGGTCTCCTGATTCCCAGGCCCACCTATTTGCAGATGGAGGGTCAAGGGTCCTGAGACGTCAAAGGGGGAACAGAGTTCCCTGGGCTGGTACGAGCTCTCTAGAAGAAGACAACTGGCAAGGAGGAGTTAGGAAGGAGACACAACAGTGAGCACAGACCCTAACCTAAGTGTACTCCTCTTTCCCCCACAGCCAGGCCTGCTGAGTCAACCTCAAGGGAAAAGGTAATTTGGGACCCCCCTGCTGTTTTCTCATCCTCTGTGTTACATCCGATTCTTCATCCTAACCTGACTCTCTCACAGGACAATTCTGTCATCTACACTGAGGTGAGATGCCCACAGCTTGGTGAGGTTCCAGCCAAGCGGCTGAATATGAGAAGCAGGACCCACAGAGATCCCCTTGGTGACCGTGATGAGGTCCTCTACTGGTGACGGTACCCCTCAACGTGCACATCCATCCACAGCCTCCAGTGTTCCTCAGCAGGCCAGCAGTGCCCCAGCCTCTTTTGTGGGTCTCCCAGTCAGGGAGCCCCTAAGCCCTTTGTCCTGGTCAGGGTCCTGAGGAGACTCAAGGAGCACATGAATGAACTCTGGGTCTCCCTCTTAGCAGAAGCCCAGGCAGTGTGTGGGAAGGGAGATCCCACTCACACAATAGGTTCCAACAGTGAACTGAACTTGGAAGCAACAGATATTTTCTTTCCACGTGAATGGAGGGGTCAGAGTCCCTTCTCTCTCTATATATAAGTGCTTTCTGTTATGGTCCTCAGTCCCTTTGGATGTGCTTGGCTTGACCCTGAAAGGAGAGAACGTCAATCTGCATATCCCAGAGGGCTGGCCCTGGGTAGCTCCTATAAAGAATTTCCAACTTTCAACTTCCAACTTCCAACTTTTTTTTGTTGCTGAGGCCCATGAGTGACCACAGGGCTGAGGGGACTCTCAGAGGTTCAGTGATACCGAGGATCAGTGGGGAAAGGGCCTGGCCCAGACAATATCAGAGAATTCTTGACACTGAAGCCAGAGCCCCACTGGCTCCGAGAACTCTGCTTCACGTGCAGCTCCATTTTGGTTCAAACCCTTCCAGGTTACCAAAGTTTATGGAATTGAGGCTCGCCCAAAGCCCCCATGTGTGGAGTACACAAGAAAACCCACTTACCCCTTGCATGTTTAAAAGATACATGGTTGTAAAGCTTACTCGTTAATAAAGGTGTATCATTAATTTGTTTCACACTGTTCATCAATATCACTCATTTGCCTGCTAGTTTGATTTGGTTTGTTCAAGGAGTCTATACTCTTTGAGGCCTGAGAGTGGTCAATGAAGGATTAGTTACACTTGCTCCTGCGAAGCCCTGGCGCCAGCTTCACAAGGCCCTGCTCTGGAACCACAGAATGAAGTCTCAGTTACCGACGCTTGACTACACCAGACCCCACCCACCTCTCCTAGCAAGAAGTCCACGTTTTCAGAGAGCTCCTGGCCCCACAGAGCTGCAGACATCTAGCATTTACCCTTGAGCTTATTAGAAATGCAGATGCTCAGACCCAACCCCAGACCTGATGAATCAGAATCTGCATGTCAGTAAGATCTCTAGGCAATTTGTATGCACATTAAAGTTTAAAAAGCCTGGTCTGCCTCCAAAATACATACTTCACCAAAGTACACTAGCCTTTGGGAGCTTAACCGCCTGTGGTTTTGCTCTGGGTGAAGACAGTGGATGAGACGGAGCGGCCCAAGAGAACAAGTAAAACAACCCATTCTAGCCTTTTTTCTCACTTCTCTTTTATTCCCTTTTCTTTCTTCCCTTCTCCCACTGGAAGCCTTCCTCTTCCTCATCCCCCTCCCCATCTCTCTCATCCCCAATCCAGTCCACGGCCAGAATACACCAAGACCCCCTCCCCTTTGCCTCTTTGACTCTGCTAGGATGTCTGAGAGGCACACACCAGGTCATCTAGAAACGCAGGGCCCTCACTGGTCAATCAGGAAGCAGCCTCAGAGCCCAAGCCCTGGCCGTGCCCTCTGTAAAGGAGGCACACCCTTGTAAAGGTCAAATCATGGACAGCTCATGAAGGAAACACTGATGATGGGGACCCCGAAGGAGCCTGCTGGTCCAGTCATCCCCATAGACTGCCTTCTCCCTGAATTTTCATACCTCCCCTCGCGCCCCCTCACCCCTACACCAGGAACACTCAATGCATGGTCCATGGACTAGGGCCCATCTGTGAACTGTGTCTACCAGGCCAGGATGAGATAAGTAGAACAATTGAAAGCAAGAATCTAGAAACTTCTATAGCAAATCTTGAAACTTCTATACAGAGTAATTTTATGTGTAATCATAAAAAATTAGGGCTTGTATTTTGTATGCCTCTTTTAATTTCAGTTTTTTAGTAATTTGCTTTTATTGTATTCTACAAAAGTATAGGTTCACAATGGATTGAAAATAAAAAAGAAAACAGGTCCTTCAATACAGATAAGTGAGAAGTCCTATTCCACACACACACTCACACACACACTCCCGCACTTTCTTTCACATACATATAGACTCAGCCTCACACTCACACACACACTCTCTCCCTCTCTGTCTCACACACACACACACACCAGCCTGGCATTTCCAGTGCTTTGCTCTCTCCCCAGAATCTCTCCCCACCCCCAGTTCTTTTTCCCTTAGTTTAGAAAAGAATGAGCTGGGATTTTCTCAAAATGAACAATTATTAAGAAAATCCCCAAAAAGAACATAAAGGAAGTAGAGCTTTCAGAGGACACCCATGGTCTTCAGCCCAGACTCTCACTGGTTTGTCTGATATCAGCACAGCCAGCCTGAAAGTCCCATTTCTGGTCCTTGGAGTAGGAACCTGTTTCTATTTCTAGAGGACACTGGTGAGCAGGAGCAGAAGGGCCATCTCCAAGAGAGAATGGGACTCTCACAGTTCTCCAGGGACAGACCCTGCAGACACTGAGGAAGGATACCACAGCACCCAGCCTGCCACAGGGCGCTCAGCACAGGACTGCCCCCCAGCAGCCTCCATGTAGTCTCAAGGCTTTGCATTGTGAAATGTTATTTTTCTCTCCAAGTCGGAGCTAAATGCAAACAATTACCTAGCAAGGGTGAGTTGGCTGTGCCTCCTCTAGGGACCTGGGTTCTATGGAGTCACATCATATATAGGGTAAGAAGAGAGAAAAGAACTCCAAAGCTGGGTTGAGGATGGAGAGGCAGCCTGGAACTGTCCCTTAAGGGAGAGAGTAAGAGGACAGCTGGGAGCCTCGTGGCTGCCCTCTGGTGGCTCTCTTGGGTAGTCAAGGACTTAGGCTCCAGCCTGATCCATTCATTGGATGGCTTCATTGCAAGATGTGATTCAACACCTGGTCCTTGTCTTGTATGTGGCTGTAAAATTTAGATACCAACAGTAAAAAGAGAGCATAGTCCTTCCCTAAAACAGGCAGGTTGCACATATTGAGATTTCTGTCAATTTCGGGTTTGTTATTTAAAATTTGGCTAGAAAACAGGGTCTTCTACATTTTTATTTAAATGAGCATCCACTCAGCAGCTCTGTGTCCTTCATCTTTGTATTGACTGTGATTACAGGGTGCACAGGAAGGGGGAGACCCAGGCTTTTCCATCCAATACTGGGATATTTCGTGCCCTGTACACATGTTCATATCTCCCTCTGCACTGCTGGAAGAAGCTGCAGTTGGCAGGATCTGGAGTGGTCAGCAAGTCTGCTTCTTCAGCATGCATCACTCTCTGTGCCTTTGCTCAGAGGAATTCTTCTCTCAAGCTCTTTGAAAGAACAGCCTACGTTGTACTTGTTTCCAGAATTCTTTCCCACGGGGGCTACAGATCAATAGTGACTTTTCCTCTTCTTATCAGTCTCATGATCACTGTCATCATCAGCATGAGTTCCTGACCTCATGGGGCTTACACATGCTAGATGCTCTATAAACATTTGTTTAATGCATTAGCATGCATAGGATGGGAATCCGACAAATGTCTGGTGAATGAGTGAATGAATGAGTGTGTTTCCAGCTCCCTACTCTCTCCCTCAATAAAGCACAATTCTGGCTTTTTTTCTTTTGTATGCTCTCTGACTTCAACCCATGGAAAGGTGTATCTTTGCCTCAAAAGCAGACCCTACCTAAGCCTCAGACACCTTGCACGAGGAGCTATGGGTTATTTCTCTGGGCTCACTCTTTCTCCTCTCTCCTCGGTTTCTCCCTCTCCAGCTGTGTGCATCAAAGATTCCATTCCCTCTACTTGCTCCCAGAAGGGCCAGGATGAGGGTGAGGCAAGAGAGGTGACTTAGGCACAAAATTTAAGGAGGCACTTATGCTCAGGGCCATGTACCTGCGAGAGTGCCATCTCAGAGGAGGAAAGGTACATCCATTCACACATGCAGGCAATGCCTCAAACCCAGTCTTCCTGCCACATCACAGACTGCTGCCTAAGCCAGCTGGTAAGGCAGAGGTGTGCATGAGCTCCCCCACCCAGGGCAGCCTTGGGGCTGACCAGTGCCTGGTGGCATGGTGTCAGCTGGCAGATCATGCAGGCAGATGGTCCACTCTGTGGGAACCATATAGGTGAAGGTGGACACCAAGATGGGGCTTAGGAGGGGTTCTACCTGCCTCTTCAGCCCCCATCCTGCACCGCTCCCTTGAAGTGATGCCCAGAGTCCCACCCACTCCCCAGTACACTCTGCCCTCTTCCCTCACCCTTGGCTCGCAAAAAACCTGCCGAATGCCCCTCCCTCCTGTTGGGCACTCTGCCTCTGCCTCCTTTCCTGCTGGGCTCTTCTCTCCTCAAACCTCCCACCTTTTTTTCCCTTCTCCACTTCTCCTCCTGGGAGAAGCATGGCCTCATTGTGCCCTCAGGCCAGTCCAATGAGCAAGGACAATTGTGAGTGGGCAGGGACAGGGCATCACAATTGCACCCTTCACACCACACCCAAATTCCACCCAGCCCTGAGTCTCTGCACCCCAGCTCCCAGGGTTAATGGTCAAGCTCAGGAGGCTTATTTGGCCGCAGTTAACACCTGCTCCCCGCTCCAAGCCTGCAGTGAAGGTGGGCTAATGGCGGGCGCAGGCCTTGCGCCTGGCAGATGGAGCTACTGCGCCTGCCTGGGCTGTGGCAGGCAGACTCTGCTGGCTCCGGGCTTCCCAGAAAGGCCCCAGGGAGGCTGAATAGCAGCCCCGGCTGCCAGCTGCTCTCTTAATTAAGGAATGTGGGGAGTGGCCCCTTTGAACTCACCAGCTAATTTACTCCAGTGCATTCCCCCTGTGGCTGGGTAATTAATGTAGTCTGAACCAATGATTAGCAGTTGGGGGAGAACCTGCCACGGCAGACTTAACCCTTCCTGCGCCTTCATCTGCCCATCTTTCTCCAGTCGTCACAGGCCAGAAGTCTTTCCATTTGGGGAGGTGGGATATTTTCCAGTCCTCACCCAACCTCCTCCTTCCCCCTTCCTCAGCTTCCCTGAAATTCCCCTCAAGGAAAAGGGCTGGAGGGTGGGGGAACAGGGAAGATTGCAACTCCTTTTCTGTTTGGATGGACCACTATGGATGACCAATTCTGCTAAGACAGAGTGGGACTGCTAACTGTCTCCTGCAAAGGAATTCAGCACCTGTATTCCCAGCAATCCCACCCCGCCAGGGCCCTGACACCTCAGAATCATTCAGACCACTTCAATACATGCTTCGAGGGCACCACCTGTTGGAAAGCCTGTCCTTGGAGATATGCTAGGTGCAGAAGGCCAGGGGGCCTGATCCCTGTCCTCATGGAGCTCCCAGTCTGGGAGAGATGGAGCAGGGGCTGCTCACACCTCAACACAACTTTATCTGCATCTGCCCGGCACTCCCCTCCTCCCTCACTCTGGCCATTTAGTAGCAATGATGAATATTCTTTTGAGTGCTGACTATGCACCAGAACCCATTCTAAACCCTTGCATGCGTCACTCTTGCCACACTGATGGTAATTATTGGGTTACGTATCCATCCTCTCATCGAAACTGCGGACTCCTTGAGGACAGGGGCTATGCTTTCATCTGTGTGCCCAGCAGCTGGCTCGTAAGTAGATGCTCAATAAATGTCTGATGCATGAATGATGGAATTGACAATGGAGTCATAAATAATACCCCTCGCTTGGCCTGCCTCTCTGCCTCCTAGCCAGGCGGCTTCCAAGTTCTGTCATGACTCCTGCTCTGCCCCTTTCTCTCCACTCTAGAGATTTCCTTCCTGCTTCAGTCAGGACCATCCCAGCAGCTGCCAGCCAGGCTTCCCTGCCTCTTCTTTCTCTCCCACCAGCAGATTATCCACAGCTCAAATGGGCAACAGTCCCCTCCCTCCGAGCATTCTCAGAGCATTCCCTCTGTCCACCAGCTTCAGAATCATCTGGAGTGGAGTCCTTGTGAAAACTACAGATTTTGGCCCCATCCCAGCCCCGCTGAACCAGAATCCCTGAGAATCCAAGTATTCAGCAAGGTTGAGGGCCGCCTGCGTCCAGAATAAAAACCTGACACTTAACCTAGTCCTCAAGGCCTCCGTAATCTGACCCCAACATCCCTTTCCGTTCTCACCCACTTCAGCAATAAAGGATCCCCCGCCTTCCTTGTCCCTGGAGCCCACCTGGGACTTTCCCACTGCCAAGCCTTATACACTCTGCTCTCCCCTCGTGCTCAGAGCCCACCCCCAAACCTCTGGCCCTCCCCTTTTTCTCAGCCTATCCAAATCACGCCTGCCTTCAAGGTACAGCTCAAATTCCATGTTTTAAGGGAGAGTCCCCGGCCCCCATCCACAGAGGCCCCTTCCCCATGCCCCCCTGCAGCCCGGACTGCCTGTGCTGCCCACTCGCACAGGGCTGTGCCTGCCTGCAGTGGCCTTCTCCTCCCAGGCATATCTGTTTTTACAATTTGGGTGTGAGTGCCTGGAGGGTAGGAGCCCTACCCCAGAATCTCCTGCTCACCCGCCACCACGTCTGCCTCACTCCTGGCTGGGTCCAGATCAGAGCATCCAGTTTGACTGACAGGTCAGAAGCTATACAGGACCAGGTACTGCAAGCCACACTCAGGATGCTCGGGAATTTTCCTCATCTCACAAAGCCTTCCCTGACTCGAGAAACCGAGCAACTCAAAGTGGGACAGGAATCAGTCCCACTGATTGTATGCTAAGCCCAGAGTTCAGTGTTTACCCTGAGGGCAGCGGAAGAATTTTAAGCAGAGGAAGTGGAGCTGGGAACTGCATTTTGGAGCGCTCTCTGTGGCTACAACAAGAAAGGCAGACAGTGGCGCCAGGTGGGATGCAGGGAAGCCCGGTGAGAGTCAGTGAGAAGGATGTAGGCTTGTGTGGGGGCGCTTGTCACCTGCGATTGCACTGGCCAACCATAGGCACGTGAAAGAGGCTGACTTACAAAAATCAGCTCCTGAAAGAGCCCAGCTAGGCCTGTGGCCAACTTCCACTTTACTCTGGATGTTTTCACTTTCAGGGCATCTTGTTCTGAGTCAAGATTCCTCCTTCTGAACATGGGACTTTCCAGAAGGACCACAGCTTCTTCCGTTCATCCACTCGACTTGGGATGTTCTGGATTTTGGTTGTTGAGGGAGTTTGCCTGCCTCTCCGGAGAAGGATGGCTGTGTGGTCCCTATGGAGTCTGCTTCTCTGGGGAGGTAAGTGGGGCAGGTGGGTGGCCTGTCCTCAGAGAGCTGAAGGTTCCTCCTCAGCTGCCCCTTGCCAGACATCTGGGCAGGGCCCCCCAAACCCAAGTGAGAACCCAGGAGCTAAGGAAGTACCCAGTAAGGAAGACTGAAGCAAGATCTTGGGCAACCTCAAAAGCTAGGCAGAGGCAAAGAGAGGCAGGATCCTGGGCGGAAGGAGGTAGCAGCATTAGGTCATCATGTCCATGAGACACAAGATGTTTTGTGGCAAGGCAGTTAATACTGAGGCGGGTGGCACCAGCTATTTGGAAAGAGATGGCTGTGAGAATGGTGAGGGTCTGGCAGTGTTAACACATGGAAATTCTAAATACCATCTGGGAAGAGAAGGGGAGGGCAGGGCTCTTATACTCTGAGATGTCTTTCCACAACCTGTGGGAAAGCTCAGGCTCCTCCTGCAGGTCTGTGTAAGGGGAGGTGGATACTGAATAGGGATGAGAGGCGAGAGCAAGTCAAATACAGTGCGTGTGGACTTGGGGTGGCCGATAATGGTGTAATGGAATGGCTGACACATCGGGTCTCTTCAACACTGGGCAGTCCCGCCATCCTGTCTGATGCCTGACTTCCCTTTCTTGGTTAACACGTGATCAGTGTGACTAGGTCAGCACTTCAAGGCCAGGGTATAGGAATTGTGGGGTGTAGCAAATACTGAGACAACTTTGCTTACATCAGAGACTTTGAGATGACTTTATCCAGAGTCCCCTGCCTGGGTTCTCGGCCTTGTGCTCCAAAAGCCCTACAGATCTCAACATTTCTAGACATGTGAAGGAAATCCCTCAAAAAAAGGTTCACAAATCTTTCAAATCCTTAGACATGGGAGGAAGCAAAACTAATTTTTCCAAAGGGCTCTTAATGGGAAACAAGATGAATGCAACTGATTGGGTGCACCCCTGGTTTTACGGTTGGGACAATGGAAGCCCAGAGAGGGAGGGGAATGTGCTGAAGTTCACACAGCTCATTCATGGCAGAGCCAGGGCAGGATGGAACCTAGGAGTCTTGATTGACGTCCAGTGCTATTCTCTCCGTATGATATGCCTCCACTCTGCATTAACACTGAAGCCATCTCCAGTTAGGCCTGAGATGACTGGGGCTGGGGAGAGCAGTGAGATAGATGGGCAAGGGACTGGAGTTGCCAGTGGCTGGCTGAGTTGCCATCCAGAACACGTCTCCCTAACCAAACTCCCAGCACTTGGGTATGTTACACGTCTGCTCTTATTCTGCTCTGCACCCCAGCGTCCCCACTGTGCCAGGCACAAGGTAAGTCCTCAGCAATTCCCTCGTTCATCCAGCAAAGTTTACTGAGCTTCTCCTATATCCTTCTTCTAAACAGTGGTGGCCACTGGGAGTACAAAGATGAAAAGAGGAACTCACAGTCCAGTGGGAGATGCTGACGCGTAAACAGACAATAACAATAGAGGGATTGGGGCGTCCGTAGCGTGATCGCAGGCCACCATGGGAACACAGAGAGAGATGGGGGAGGCAGTGATGTTTCAAGGATGAGCAGAAATTATCCAGCAAAGGAGTCAGGGTGGGCACTTCGAGCAGAGATGTCACCCACACACCTCAAACCGTATGTTCCCAACAAAACTCAGCAACTTCTCATTCCACACCCCACCCTCCACCCCTCCCCAGCCTTCTGTTTCTCCTGTTCTGGATCACAGAGAATGGCACTCAGTGGGTCCCAAGGACCTGGGAGCCATCCTTAATTCCTTTCTCCTTCACTCCCAGATCTCGCTGATTACATCTTAACCTCTCTCAATTCCTCCCACTTCTCCCCGTCCCAGGGGCTCCCTTCCCCAACACAAGTTTCCATCACTCTCCTTTGGATTAATAGAAGCAGCCTCAGTCTTACCAACCACCTCGAATGCATTCTCCACACCTCTGCTGGAGTCCTCTTTCTAACCGTGCATCTAATCATGTGACTTTCTTACTGAAAACCTATCGGAGGCCCCCCATTGCTCTAAGGATAAAGCCCAGACTCCAGAGTTGCTTTCAGGGCCCTGCATGATCTGGCTCCCGCCAACCCTGCAGTGAAATTTCTTACTCTCCCTGCAGAGAACTACTTTCAGTTCCCCATGCACCAGGCTCTTTCACCCTCCAGGCCTTTGAATGGGCCCTTCCCCTGCCTATAACGCTTCCCCATCCCCCGCTCCAGACAGCCCTCCACTTGGCCTGGCTGATTCCCACTCCTCCTACATGTCTCAGCTTAACCATTTCTTCCCTGAGCCCCTCAAGGCTGAGTGAGGTCACTCTATCATCCTCACTGTGTTCTCCTAGGGCACCCCTTTTTTCCTATCATTGTACTTAACAATATATTTTAATTGCTTGCTTAAGAGTCTGGTTAAGAGTGAGCTCCATGAGCAGAGAGACTGAATTCTCTTCCTTACTGTTTTATTCCCAGTCCCTGGCACAGTGCACCCTCCTCAGCTTGGTTGGAGGGAGTGTGGGGAGAGGGGCCCTGATCTGCTCCGTGGCAGCTTAGCTGTGTGCACAAGAGAGACGAGGAGCTTGGGACTGGCAGAGTGACGGTTCTCTGTTCTTTCAGCTCTACTTCCTGCTTCAGTCACTGGTACCCAAGTGCAGGGCCAGGTAGGGGGCTCAGTGCTGCTGGTGGCAGAGTGTGCCCCTGGCTTCCAAGTCCGAGAGGCCATCTGGAGATCTCTCTGGCCTTCGGAGGAGCTGCTGGCCACATTTTTCCGGGGTTCCCTGGAGACTCTGTACCACTCCCGATTCCTGGGCCGAGCCCAGCTGCACAGCAACCTCAGCCTGGAGCTCCAGCCACTGGAGTTTGGAGACAGCGGCAACTTCTCAGTGCTGCTGGTGGACACAGGAGGTCGGGCCCAGACCCAGATCCTGCAGCTCAAGGTGTATGGTGAGTGCACCTGACCCTGGCTTTCTTACCCTCCTTCCCCCAAAGCTCCAGAGAGGCATCCTGAGTCCTGGGAGCTGGAGAACTGGGTTCCAGAGACCTCTGGCCTCTGACTTTATGACTGATTCAGGGAACAGCTGCTCCCTGCAGCCACATCTAAAAAAACTCCTCAGGTTCTCCCAGGTGAGCTCCTATGTGGGGCAGCCTGGCTTTACCACCCGCAGTCCTTGTCTGAACTCCAACTTGGTCCTTTCTTGGCTCAGTGGCCTTAGACATAATGCTCAGCCTCCCTGACATTCACCTTTCTCATTTGTAGAAGGAGCGTCATAATATTACCATGTAGATGCCTATAAAGGTGAAATACAGTGACATTTGGGACAGAGCTTGCCTGCTCTCCATTCATTCTAAGATCATAAGACATGCCATCGTTTTATGTACCACAAAAAAGGAAAGACAATATTGCCAATTAAATTACAACACAAGGCTTTTTATTAAAATATTAAATTATAATTATAGAATTTTTATTTTATATTTCTTTAAAGAGCTCTTTTAGATGTATTTAGAGATTTTAACTATATAATATTCATGAGTTCTCTCAGTTATTCATTGTTGCACAACAAACCATCCCCGAACCGCCTGAGTAAACACGACAACTATTTTTATTTCTCGTGATTCTGTGGGTTGGCAGGGCTCAGCTGGGAAGCCTTCTGCTCCACGTGGGTTTGCCAGGGTCGTTCATGCAGCTGCATTCAGTACCTCAGCTGGAGTGGCTGAATTCACGGGGGGCTGGATGGGCCTTTCTTTCCAGCAACTCCACCTCCACCTCCACCACGTCTACCTCCACCATCACTTCTACCACCATCACCACCTCCACCATCACCTCCACCTCTAGGTGGGGAGAAAAAGCAGGGAGAAAAGAAAAAAGAAATTGAGAATTGAGAATAGGGGTGACAGCTGGGAAGAGGGAAACAGTGAGGGAGAGAAAGGCAGAGCAAATTGGGGAGGAGAGACACCCCACCCTGAGACAGCTAACTGGCTGTCCTCTGGTGAACCACTCGGAGTGCTGGTGTGCAGTTGGATGGTTGCTCTTCTGGTTGCACGCAGCCCTGAAGCAGGTTGCATGGCTTGGCAAGCAGAGTGCTGGCTGGATTTCAGCACCCCCACCTTCACCTGTTGTCCCCTTAGCCCATTGCCCTTCTGCAGTGAATAACCTACACAACCGCACAGGCTGCCCTGGAGCCTCTCCCTGTTCTGAGTCTCCGCTGCCGCACATGTGAAATGAGGACATTGAATGTGATAATACATGCAGCACCCACACCACTAAGCTCTAAGACGCCTTGTTCTCAGCATCTGAATTACAGATTTTAAGGAAATTGCTGTTTTATTGCTTCCAAATACATAGCGTGATTAGAACTAATTGCGCAAAGCTGCCAAGCAGCCGTCCTTAGGAGCTTTGCTTTGACAATAGATAAGAATGATTTGAATTAGCAGATCAGTTACTAGAAACGTCAATGGGTGTTTCTACTGTGCCTGATCGTGTTTGGAAGCAGCTTGTCCTCTTAAGTAGTGTAAATATCCCCCCCGTAATCTTTGTTTATACTATTAGTGTGCCCAGCAAATCTTTTCTTCTTTCATATCACAAATCCCACCAGATTGAGCTGGCATTAATGAGGTTTTACTCTGCTTGATTTTAGAATACTATCAGAGACTGAGCCCTCCCATCGTCACCAGAATGCTCTCCCGCTGGCCTCCATTGCCACAGAGACTCAGTAGTTACTCATCAACCCATATAGGAAAAGGCAGCCATGGCCTAGGATGTCAGGACACCAATTTATTCAGTGGCCCAGGTAGCTGAGCACCTGGAGAGCGAGGGTTATGGAGATAATAAGACAGAGACTCTACCCCCGGTCTTCCTTCACAGCATTTTGTAATTATTTTCTTAATTACTCATAGTCATTTGTCAATATCTGTCTTCCTTACCAAAGTGTAAGCTCCGAAAGTCCAGGAATGTGCTTGTCTTCTTGGATGACTTAATAAATACTTACTGTCCCTCTGATTGATATATCATGAGGGAAGTGCCATGACAAGAGATAGACAGAGCCACACCTGGAATATCGGGGAAAGCTTCACAATCAAGATGATAAGCAATGTGTCCAAGCTGGGACATGAAGGATGGGTAGGAGTTTTCTAGGAGAATGAGAAGAGAAAGGTGTGTGTGCACAGCTGAACCATACGAAAGCATGAAAGATACAGAAGAGCATGACATGTTTGGGAGAACTAGAAATTAATGAGGATGGATGGGGAGGACCAGAGGGAGGCACAGCTGGAAAGATTGACACCGTCCATTTCACAAAGGGTTTTGAATACCAGACTAAGGAATTCAGTTTCTGTCCTGTGGGTAATGGGGAGCCAGGCCAGGTTTTAGAGCAAGAGTGGCCTGGTCAGAGGTGGCATCTAACCCCACGTGGGTCCCAGAGCTGGAGCTGTGGGCCCCACCCAGCATCCCCTTAACCCACACCTGCTCCACTGTTCTTGCCCAGATGCCGTGTCCAGGCCAGTAGTACAAGTGTTCATTGCTGTACCAGGGGATGATCAGCCCCCCAACACCTGCCAGGTATTCCTGTCTTGCTCGGCCCCCAACATCAGCGACATAACCTACAGCTGGCGACGAGAAGGGACCATCGACTTTAGTATCGAGTCACAAGGCCTCTTCGCGGATGGACAGGTGCTGAGGGTTTCACTGGGACCAGGAGACAAGCGTGTGGCCTATTCCTGCATTGTCTCCAATCCTGTCAGCTGGGAATCAGCCACAGTCACCCCCTGGGAAAGCTGCCATCAGGAGGCAGGTATGCCAAGGGCCAGGGGTCAGGGGTTGAGGGATTGTGAGGCATCAAGTCCACCTCTGACCCCAGCCCCTCCATGTTTGGCTCCAGGGAGGGCCTCCTACAAAGATGTGCTGCTGGTGGTGGTGCCTGTCTCGCTGCTCCTGCTCCTAGCTGGTCTCCTTTCTGCCTGGTACTGGGGCCCCTGCTCAGGTAGGAGTCCTACAGGTGCAGGAGGTGGACCTCTGGGAAGGAGGACAGGGTTTGGACCTCCTCCTATTTAGGCTTCAGATGGTCTGCCCTCCTTACCTCTCCCACGTCATCTCTTGGCTCTCTCCATCTTATATTTTGGCCTCCAATCAGACTGAACTACTTGAAGTTTCTTTTGCAGTTCAAATGAACTATTCTCTTACATACATCTACAAGCATTTGCACCTTCTATTCTCTCTGTCTGGAACACACTTTCCATGGTTTCCCCCTCAACTCCCCTTCTTCATTTGGCTATCTCCTTCATGATCTTCAAGGTTTGCCTGCTCCAGGAAGCCTTCCTGACCTTCTCCCCCACCCCCAGGCTGGGTTAGTGTCTTGCCTTTAATATTCATTGCTTACCCCAGTCACAGCACCCGTTGTACTTTCTCTCTTACTGAATTCTCAACCCTTTAAAGGTAAATGGTGGGTCACCACTGGGCACCTAGTTGGTTTTAATAGAAGCTTGTTGAGTAAAAGTCTAGATGAGTCCAAACCCTTTCTTGCCTACCACTCCTAGGAAATGCTCCCTGAGAGAAACACCTCTCTGGCCAGGAGCTGACAGGGCCTCCTTCTCAAGGAGAAGAGAGAAGGGGAGACTCAGAGATTGGGCCCAGGTCTGAGCTCTACATCCAGCTTAGCCCCTGCCTTTGCCCCTGAAAGAAACCCCTGACTGACCCAAGCTTCTGGATCTGTCCATCCCAGCCTGACTTGGCTTGCAGGCCCCAGGGTGGAAAGAGTGGGTCAGCAAGGAGAAGGAGGCAGGAGACCTCATTGTGGTGGGTGTGTCCTAGAAGGCAAGAGTTCTGGCCCAGCCACTGCACATGGAAACAGGGCTGGATGGCTGGCTCCTGTGTATTCTTTCCATGGGTGAGGGATGAAGGAGGGAGCAGCTGACGCTGCACTCCACCTAGAGTTTGGCTCTAGCCCTTTGCCCCAGACAGTCCCTAAGATTTGTAGTAAGAAGATGGAAGCCAGGAAAAGAGCAGCATTTTGTTTTAATAGCTTTATTGAGATATAATTCACATATCATACAGTTCATCCAAAGTGTACAACTCAATGAATTTTATTATATTCAAAGAGTTGTATATCCATCACCACAATAAATTCTAGCACATTCTCATTACCCCAAAACCCCTTAGCCATCACTCTCTAATCCCCCTTGCCCTCTAGCCCTCGGCAACCACTAATCTACTTTCTATTGTCTATTCTGGGGGTTTCACATAAATGGAATCATGTGCTATGTGGTCCTTTGTGACTGACTGCTTTCACTTAGCTTACTGTCTTGAAGGCTCAGAAAAGAGCAGCTTTGACCACTGAGAAGGGACAGAGAGAACCCAACTACCTGGGACAGTGGAAAGGTTCCACACCAGGAGTCTGGAGGCTGGCCCCAGCTCTGCCATGTGGCTTCTGGCCAGTCATTTAACTGGATCCATCCCAGCTCTAACTTTCTATACCTTCTATAGCTAAGTGTATGACATAGTTGCAGAGGAAAGCTAGACATTAGGAAGAACTTCCTGTTCTTGAAGCATTGCCTTTTCCAGGGTCTTAGAAGACGAAGAGAGATGTTCCTTTTCCTGAAGTGATCTTGGACCAGGACAGTTAGGATTCAGAGGCTTTGGGCCAGGCCAAGGATGCTAAGAGTCCCAACACTGGAGGGGTAACCTTCTTTCTGGTCTCCTTGCCAGGGAAAAAGAAGAATGTCTGTGCTGACAGAGTGGCTCCAGAGACAGAGAACCCACTTGTGTAGGGTCTACCTTGAGGGAGGATATAAACTGATGTCTGGATCTTCAGGAACCCCCTTGGCCAGGCACAGGATGCTCTGGGACATAGCTGGTGTCTGGAAACCACCCTGGTCCCTGTACCTCCCATGAGATTCCCATCCAGCCTCCCAGGAGCAGCCTGGGAAACCATCACCCTGGGAGCCATCACACAGAAAACACTGGCACAACCTTCCACATCCTTCCCCTTCTCTCTCCTCTCTTTGCACAATCTGGTTCTGCTCTGAGCAAGATGGGCCTAATGGGACATGCCCTCAAGGACAACTGGAAGCTCTCCAAGATCCACAGAGACATTGGCTAACCAAGGCATTCACTCCCCCGCCACTGTTCATGAAGCACTGTTATGGCCTCAAGTTGCCCCCCCAAAATCCATATGTTGAAGTCCTAACCCTGAGAACATAACTGTGTTTGGAGATAGGGCTTTTAAAGAGATAATTAAAGTTAAATGAGGGCATTGGGATGTGCCCTAATCCAATATGACTGATGTCCTTATAAAAAGAGGGAGAGACACCAGGGAAGCACCCACACACAGAGAAAAGGCCACGGGAGGACACAGAGAGAAGCCAGCCATCTGCAAGCCACGGAGAGAGGCCTCAGGAGAAACCAAGCCTGCCGCCAACACCTTGATCTTGGAATTCCAGCCTCGAGGACTGTGAGAAAATAAATTTCTGTTGTTTAAGCCCGCGGTCTCTGGTATCTTGTTACAGCAGCCCTAGCAGACTAACACAAGTGTTAACCAACTTGCACCCAGAGGATTGCCTCCAACCTGGGTCCCAACTGTAATAGATCTTAGATATTTGCACTAACAGGGAAACTCTGAATCACCCACTTCCAGCTCCAGCCCCAGCCGCAGCCCCTGTAGTTTGAGACCCTGAGGCTTCCTGACCACCAAGACATTATCATAGGAAAAGGTCTAGAAACAGGTAAAGGTGCGAAGTGAGGGACAAGGGTTTCTCCTTCTGGCCCAAAGGACTTTCAGCTCATCTGGGTTCATGGCCCTCAAAGGTAATCTGCAGCTATGAGACAATCAAGAAACTGTTAACATACCATGGCTGGGATGGGTGCCATTTTTCAGGGAATACCTTATTAATTGACACATTCACCATGCTCGCTGATCATCATGCCTCCTGGAGGAGCTGGGTGTGGGATTTGAGATTCTCTCCTCACTATCTAGCAGGGTGACCCAGAAAAGAGATATTAGATTTGCCCCAGTCAACAGGAAGTTCCTGCACAACTTTAAGAAAAGCAGCTCAGCTCAGGATGAGTGTCTCTGCCTGAGATTGAGAGCAAGGAGGCAGGAGAAGCTAAGTAGAAGGAAAATTACGGAGGTAAATGGTGCTGATGGATCCTAGAATCTGCCACGCTCATTTTCAGATCCAAGTGCAGAAGAGCCACTCAAGTTCAAGTTCACTACTCAATGGGAAGATGGTCAACATCACTTTGAAAGACGAGCATGATATATAACGTTATAAACCAAAGTTACCCACTATAAAAATAGAAAAGAAAAAGAAGAGCATGTGGGGTGGAAGCTATAATTGTGACCATCATTGGAAAATACAATTTGCCACTGAGTGAGTCTAGAAAAGCTCTGGGCATTTGCCACTGGAAAAAGTTTGATAAGCTACACGTAGAGATTAGTAGATGATAACATTCATGGTTACTCCCTTCCAGGTGTAATTGGATTTTTTCTGGGGCCTCACTGAAGCCTTGATAATAGAGAGGAAGGAGGCATTGAAGAAACAGGGGTAGGTTTTGAAGTATTTTCCCAGGGCAGCTTCATTCTACCCAGGATGTCAGTCCAGTCCAAGGATCCTGCCTCTTCTCCCCAAGTCCTGGGCAGTCACTTCACCTTGGACAAACGGTCAACACAACTGGCCTTTAGATTCACATGGCCACTCCTCCACTTGACTAGTCCTGGAATTTCCCCGGATGCTGGCTCTGCTCAGAGGTCCCCTGCTGGTCACCTGGCTTCAGCTAGTCCTCATGCCTTTCCTGCACCCACTTCTCTCCCATCACCTTCCCCTAGTTTCACCTGAATAGTGCACATGGCCACCCAACCTGGCAGATTGTGTCGCCCACACCTGCCACCCAGAGACATTCCCCATGCCTGGTCAATGAATCAAGCAAAACTGGCCTCAGTCCCTTAAAATGATGTGAAAGGGAAAGCCCAGGATCTAGCAATGAGCCATGGTGGTTGTATGGAAGAAACACACGCACACCGCTCCCCACCTTCCTTCCCTTCATCCCCAGGGCCCCACCTCAGATCAGAGCAGTTCTGGATTGGGGGAGACCCCCACTCTCCCTTCACAAGGTAACTCTTAGTGAACTCATTTGGACAGTGGTTTTGTAGTGCGGTGCACCAGAGCCTTTCTGAACAGACCTACACGACTCAAATAAATTGATGCTCCCATCCCCAATGACTCACCTGTGAACTAGTGGACTAATTAACTCTCCAGTAAAAAACTCAAACGCTTCTGTGAGAACAATGTTTGTGTCAAGCACTGGGCTTTAAAAGTCACACAAGCACAAATATTGACTGAGGGTCCAGCATGTGCTGGGTACACTTCCAGGAACTGGGGAATTGGTAATGAACAAAGCAACTCCTTTATGGAGTTTTATTTGAGATGATACAAATAAGCAAGTAAGGATATGTCAGATGTTGACAGGTTCTATTAAGAAAGATAAGGCTGAGGCCGGATCCTGGGCACGGGCGTGGACATGGCACCGCTCATCAAGCCATGCTGAGGCAGCATCCCACATAGCACAACCAGAGGGATCTGCAACTAGAATATACGCCTATGTGCTCAGGGGTCTTTGGGGAGAAGAAAACAAAAAGCATATTGGCAACAGATGTTAGCTCAGGTGCCAATCTTTAAAAAAAAAAAAAACAAGAAGAAAGATAAGGCAGAGTAAAAGGCTGAAGAATGATGTGTTGGGGAGAAGGGGTCCATCTTAGATAAGGCAATCAGAGAACACCTTCTGACGAGGTGACACTTGAACAGGAACCCAGTAAAGTAGAGTGAGCCATGCAGTGACTGGGCAAAGAGCGTTCCAAACAGAGACCAGAGATGCAAAAGCCCTGAGTGGCAGTACGGTTGATGTTTATGAAGAATAGAGTGGAGGCCAGGATGGCTGAGTGGCAGGAGGGGGTGGGAGGTGGAAGGGAAAGGGTCAGAGTGATGGCTTAAAACCAGAGCACGTGAGACCTTGCGGTCTTCAGAACACCCTTCCCTGGGGTTGGGGTGGACAGGAGAGCTCCCTTCTGTGTGGGTGTCAGACTCCTCCCACGACAACCTTTGAGCCACTATTTCCAGTAGGCTCGTGGTCAGACCAGAATCCTCTCCAAATCTGCTTTTGCTTTTTCTTGTTTTCATCTTATTTTCCTTGAGCAAAAGCCTTTGTACCTATTCTTCTGTGCAATGAACAAATACAAGAGCTGCTAGGACAAAGGAGTCATGTGACATAACGTCGGAGAGAAGGGAGAGGGGGCATAGCAAGAGAGAAGGGTTAGCGAGACATTTATTTTTCATCAATGGAGATACAAGCACCCAATGCCTCATTTTTTAAAAAAGATGCTGCAAACATTAATGACATCTCTGGCAAATCTTCCTTTCATGTTTATGAAGAAGTAGCATCTGTTCAGTTACTCAGCACTTGGTTACTTACTGGTCTTCGGGGGAAGCACCATTTCCTTCCAGATTTGACTCCAGGGCTCCTTGCATCTTTTCTGCATGCAGACTGAAGGAGTGCCTCTCAAACTGCACAGTACAGCTATCCCCAGATCTGAGCAAGTTTTAATGGGTGCCTCCCCTCACGCTGTGCACTGCTCAACATGGGTCCCATCTGCCAGGAGGGGCAGGCTGAGCCCATGGGTAAGCAGTGAGAATACTCCCACGCATGACCAGCCTGCATCCAGTTCTGGGAGCCACACTTCCAGGGAGACACTGAAAAACTAAGTGTCTAGAAGAGAATGACCAGAATGGTGAAAAGTCTAGAGACCTTATCGTAAGAGAAATGACTGAAAAAACCAGTCATGTTCAATCTAGAACAAGAAACTCAGAGGGGCATAAGTCCACAGATATTTGAAGTGCTCTCACAGAGGCTAGACTGTTTAACTGAGGAACATGTCACTGTGAGGCAGATATTGACTCATATGAATAACAGGATCTTAAAGCTGGAAGGAAACTTTGTGGTTACTCAGTTCAAGTTTTTCATTTCTCAGGTGGAAAACTGAGGCCCAAAGAGATTGTTACTCCCTAGAATTACAGAATCTACCAGTGGCAGAGTCAGAATTAGTTTTAGGTTATCTAAATCAGTCCAGCCCCTTACCCTCCACCATACTACCAGGGAAGAACTTTCTAGCAAATGGAGAAATCCAAATATGAAGTGAGCCGTTTTAATGAATGTGCCTAAGCAGAAACCAACTCAGGGCAATACTAGAGACTAGAGACTTTTCATATTAGGTGGGGAGTTGCATTCGATCAGAAATGACAAATATGTGGTATATATATCCAGACTTCCACCTTCCAGCACCATCTCAGACGTGGATAATTAGTGATAACACATTTTTGCCACTGAGTCCACATATGGCACAATGCTCAAGTAATTCTGACCAATTAATTGAAGTGGGAAGCCAAGATGGAACCTATTTGCCATTCCCACCCTCGATAATCCTTAAGACCCTTCCAACATGAAGAATGAATTAAAAATGAAAGAAAGAATGAATGCATAGACAGTGGAACAAAAGAGACCAATGAAAGGATTTGGCTAGTGTGTCAGAAACAAGTCGTGCTTCCTACAAAGACGACTTATTCTGGTTTCCTTTCTTCCGACGCTTTTCTCAGTATGTTGCTCAGGGAATCTATCACAACTGAAAAAAAAAGGAGAGATTGATGGGAAGTAGTAATATTATTGCCAGAAAAGCACAAAACAATAGGAAATCAGCTAAACAAGTAAATCTAGAACATAAAGTCATTTTAAAAATCACGTTCTTTAGAATATTTAAGAATAAAGGGAAAACACTTGAATCAGTTAGAGTTCTTTGGATGCAAGCAACAGAAACCAACTCTGGTTTTAACTAAAGTGAAAGAAGGACTCTATCTGAAAGTTAGCTCAGTGTCTTAGTCCATTCAGGCTCCTGTAACAGAAGACCATAGTCCAGGCGCCTCATAAATGGCAGACATTGATGTCTCACAGTTCTAGAGGCTGAGAAGTCCAAGATCAAGGCACCAGAAGATTCAGTGTCTGGTGAGAGCCCGCATCCTGGCTCATAGACAGCTGTCTTCTTGCTGTGTCCTTACATGGTGGAAAGGGCAAGGGAGCTCTCTGGGGTCTCTTTTACAAGGGCACTGATCCCACTCATGAGGGCTCCACCCTCAGGAGCTCTAAATACCATCACACTGGGGATTAGGATTCAGCATATGAATTTTGGAGGATGCAAACATTCAATCTATAGCACTCAGAGAACCAAAGACAACACCGACCAACTGGGCCTCAGAAAGGACAAAGCCAGGTGGCTTTGGGGACACAGGCCTCAGGATAACTTCCTTAGGACCCCCATGGAATAAATCTTTTTTGTTTTCTGTTCCCATGTCACTCACTGAAGTGTAAATTCCCAAGAAACATACTAAGCTTGATTGGCCTAGCTGGAGTCAAGGATCCTCCCTTTGGGGGATGGAGAGGAGTTGCAGGACACCTTGTCAGAAGTGGGGGCTGGTTTAACAAAATTAAGTACCTAAAGAAGTTTGAATAGGAATCTGTAGAACAGGAAACACATTATTCTGTTCATTCAGTGAGCATTTATTCATCACCTACCATATGCCCCAGCACCAACTGGGATATAGAGATTCCTGAATAGTGGGATCACAGTTCCTGCCCTCAAAGAGCTTACAGTCTAGTGGGGAAGCAACATGTCAACAAATGCTTCCAATGGGTCAGTGATAATACAACCCCCAGCAAGCAATCAAAGGTATCTCCTGGCCTGTGAGAACTCTGTCCCCAAGAAGGGCCAATCAGGTCCCCAGGGGAAGTGGTGAAAGGGACAGAGGCTCTGGCTGTGAGTAAAGCCTCAGTTGGTAGGAACTGAAGAAGGTACGGCATAGTGGTTTCCTGTGGCAGGTCTTCCCAGAACAGCATCAGGGTTTTGGTTGACTATGTTCCTGGAATACCAAGACATCGCAGGCTGGTAGGCTGTCTTTAGATTCCCCTCTAGGTGTACAGGAAAGGAATAGCAGTCTGCTCACTTGGGGCTGGTGCCACCCTCCTGGGGTGGGGGGTCCTGGGTGAGATGACTGTAGTGAGACGCTGACATGCTTAGTCCCACCCTCTAGCCCACCCTGTTGGCCTTCAGGCCTGTATCATCTCACTGGGGCTGCTCAGACCCTGAGGAGTCTTCCAAAGTCAGGTAAAGTCATTCGAACTCAGCTTAGCTGGAGAGAAAATGAGGAGGTCCAAGCTCGGCCGGCTGCTCCACTGTCCACTGGCTGACCCACTTGCCATTCGCCCACCTTCAGCCAGCTTAAGTGCAGATGCTCACTGCTCTGGCAGACTCACTGTTGGCCTGCTCGCCACACCAACAACCCATCACCTCCCACCCTACCCACCCACAAAGCGACAATCAGCTGGTAGCCTTGCTCAGAAATACACTGGGATCTCTCCTGTCCCTCACTGATAACAACCTTACAGCCTAACATTCCTAGAAAATCCCTAACAATCCCCATATACACCAGAGGCTTTGGACTCCTCCTGAGCACTGAACACAGAGCCCACATCCCCACACACAGTGATGGCTCAGCATGAGAATGTGAGAGAAGCAGATGGAAGAGAGACTGACCACAGGCCTGGCCACTCCAGGAAGAGAGACAAGGAATGCAGGGGTGGGGCTGAGGCTCCCATCTCTGGTTTGCCTGGTGTCCTGAGACCTGAGCAGTCAGGAGAAGGTGTAGAGCTCTCTTCCGTGTACTCGCCTGGGAGGAAGCCAGAGTACCAGCTAGAGCCTCAGCCAACTCCAGGCACCAGTTAACAGAGAGTTTATTCTTCTAGATGCTGTGTCCAGAAAGGATGAGCACAGCAGCAAGATGTCCACCAGTTCCTTCCCTGTCCAGTTATCCCCAGGAGGCCATGAGCACAGATAGTACTACCCTTCCACCAAGGCAAGAGGGCCGCTGCCCTGGGCCCGTCCTGCAGGGCCTGCTCTGGCTCTCCTCCACAGCAAAGGGCCAAGGGTACATCCTCCTGGAGCTCACTCTCCCCCTTCTAGAACACACTCCAGGAATCCATAATCCTGGAATTCCCTGTCCAAATGGGAATCTGGGACTTATACAAGCCCTTTTCCTAGGTTCATCCTCCCAAACATGGACCAAACTGCCTATATGTGCAGGCTGAGGTCTGAAGGTAGCTAAGGGGCAGCTTTGGGGGACAGTGTGGAGCTTAGACACAAAGCCTGGGGTGTCCACACATGTGGGCACAAGGTGTTTCACAGTGAGGACTGGAGTGTGGGTGAGAAGAGAAGGGAGTCTGGCCTCAGTCCTGGGACGAGGAGCCAGTTCTCCCTATGCTACCAAGTTCTGGAACAAAACCCCAAAATGTCCAAAATTTCTGAATCCAGATCTGGCCTTCCAGGTCATTTTAAAGGTATGTTGGTCAAAGTAGGAGGACAGGATACGTTTTATGTAACAAACTGTTAGCTTAATTAATCAGGATGAATGCGAAGGACAGGCCTGAACGTGGGGACCCTGACCCTGGACTTTTTCCTATCATGATCCCCATCCACCTCCTGGACCTGAGACCTCCTCTCATCACAGAGAGCAATCCCCCAGCTCGCACTGTAGCTCAGAAGCAGCAGAACAGAGCGGGTCTGGAATCAAACTAGGGACAACGGCCCCTGATTTCCCGGAGGACGGAGCTGTCTGTCTGCAGCCTTCACCGCTCAGCACATCGCTCATGAGCACCACTGCATGCCAGAGATGCTGGGAACACAGCTGTGAGCAAAATAGACGGGTCCCTACACCCAGGAAGCTTGCAATCTAGTTGGGAGAGACAGACATTAAATAAATACACACAAATGTTTAATTCAAATTGTGCTGAGCTCTATAGAAGAAAATAACTAACAACCATGAGCAAGAAGAAGGAGGGAGCAAAATATAGCTGGTGCCGGGCAACACAAAAGGCCTCTCCCAGCAGGGATGTTCCAGCTGAGACCAGCAAGGAGAGGAGTCAGCAAAGCAAAGTGGGGAGGCCTGCCTCTGAGGATGAGCATACTGGAAGCCCTTCTGGAAAGATCCCAGCATATATGAACATCTGAAGGAAGGTCCCCATGGCCAGAGGGTAACGAGCAAGGAGGACTCCCGGAGGAGAGAATGGCAGAGGTCAGATCATGCAGGGTCTGGTAGGACATGGCAAGATTTCAAATTTAATTCTAAATGTAAAAGGAGGCCACTGAAAGTTTTAAGAAGGGAAATGACATGATCAGACTTGCTGCTTTTTTTTTTTTTTTTTGAGGAAGATTAGCCCTGAGCTAACATCTACCACAAATCCTCCTCTTTTTGCTGAGGAGGATTGGCCCTGAGCTAACATCCGTACCCATCTTCCTCTACTTTATATGTGGGACGCCTACCACAGCATGGCCGGCCAAGTGGGCCATAAGTCCGCACCCAGGATCTGAACAGGCGAACCCCGGGCCGCCAAAGCTCAACGTGCGAACTTAACCACTACGCCACCAGGCCAGCCCCGCAATCTTCCTCTTTTTGACTGAGGAAGATTGTTGCTGAGGTAACATCTGTGCCAATCGTCCTCTATTTTATGTGGGATGCCACCACAGCATGGCCTGACAAACAGTGCCAGGTCCACGCCTGGGATCCAAACCTGCAAACCCTGAGCCACCAAAGCGGAGCACGAGAACCTAACCACTACACCACCAGCCTGGTCCCCAGACTTGCATTTTTAAGAGCTCACTCTGGTGTCTGTGTGGAGAATGGATTGAATGGGGAGAGAGAGAAGGCAGGAAGATGAAGTTACTGCCGTGATCCTCGCAAGACATGATGATTGCTTGGAACCGAGTGGGGGTGGAGAAGTGGGTAGATTCAAGAAACATCTAGGAGCTAGAAGACACAGGACTTGGTATTCATTATGGGGAGGGGCCAGGGATGACACTGGGGTATCTGACCTGGGTAACCAGGAGATGGAGGTGCCGTTTACCCACACTGGAAATACAGAAAGAAGAGCAAGTTTGGGGTGAAGTCAAGAGTTGATTGGCCCTTAATTATCAGGAAACGGGGCTTTTATTTGGAGACTGAACAATGTGTTGGGTTGAATCATATGAAAATGGCCATTTTCATAAGTAAACAAATAGTCAAATATAGGTAATTTCATATGATGCAACCTAATAATTGAAATGTGAATTGATTTGAGAAAGAAAAGCCATGTCTTCCTCTGCCCCAGTCCACTCCCATGCACGACAGCTGGCTCGTGCTTGTAACCAGGTGGGATTTTACACTCCAGGTCCCTCGATATGATCCTGAGGGTGGAGGGCCTGCAAAAGATCTCCAGGCCAGAGGGCCCCACAGCACCCTCAGCCCAAACTACTCCAGCCCATCCTGTCCTGGTCAGCTTCTCCGCTGCCTGGCCTGAATCCTGCCAACCCAGCTCCAGAAAGCCCCAAAACATTCAGGACCAAAGGTCATAATGGTGGGGAGCACTGGAGCTGCCTCAGTGGCCATGGAGGGGCAGTCCTAGACCCCAACAAGCTCTGAATGCAACCCACCTCATGCCCGCTCCTGCAGCATTCAGAGTCCCACGTGGACTGTCTAGGTGGAGCCCCGAGTGCTGTCTGTCTTGAGAGCCTGTCCAAGCAAAGGGACAGTGTCATGGTCAGATAGAGAAGCACAGCACATAAGTCACTCCAAAGGACATGATGCCGTGATTGTCCCCCAGAGGTAAGTCACACTACCCAGGTCAGAAGCCATGGGGCCTCTCTCTGAGTCTCACTTTTGTGGTGAGGATGTCAAGAGGAGCTGCCCAGGGTCAGGCTGGCTGGTGATAGGATTGTCCATTGTGCCTTGCTGTACAGTAAGGAGGGTGCAACTTTCCAGGATGGAAACCAGCACCTGCCTGCAGGGGGCTCTCAGCCACAGCACCAGATCAGGGCTGAAGCAGAGAATATCCGGCTATGTACCCACACTGGGCTAGAAATATCCCATATTCTTCTGAAGGGCCAATGAGTTGCCTAAGGGAGGGGAGGGCAGGGTAGAGAGTGGGAAGCAGCATGAGTCAGGGCCCTGGGATGGGGGAGTTCTTGGACCTGCAGAGGAGGGTATTGGTGGTCTGCTGTGTCCCATCCCTTGAAGCTGTGGCCATCTAGCCATCACTGACCCCAGTGAACATCCTCCCCCTCACACACAGCCCTGTGAGATTGTCCAACCACCCAGTTTAAAGGAGACACAAACATCCCATCACCAAGTTGGCTCTTGGCCTCGGGGACCAGCATAGTCTCAATGCTGCCACCAGAGTAGGGCCACATTCCTGGAGGACTGAGTCAGCTGGCCCCCTATGCTAAAGAGAAGACGAGTTCTCCTTTGCCTCCTGGAAGATGGAGCAGAAACTGGAGTGTGGGAGAGATGAGTCTTCACTGGTCATTTTTCAGAGGAAGAAATAAGGGTCTCTGCCTGGAGCATCGAGGGAACACCCTCCTCACGCTCACTCCCACCCCTTACTGGGAGCATTCCAGCTGGCACACTCATTTACCTCCCCCTCTCCTGCAGCCCCACCCCTGAGAGGCCTTCAGATGGAGAGGACTCAGCAATTAGCAGCCCCAACTCACACCTTCGATTCCAGACAGGCCTGAGCTATTGTCTGTCCCCTGACCCTGACAAACTCATGCACTTTGCCCCTTTTTCCAGGCTCTTCCCCTACCTCCCAGCCTAGAATATACCCCTTGACCCATCTCCTTCTCCAATCAAAGCTTCAACGCCCAGCCCCAGGCACTCCTTCTCCAAGAAGCCTCCTCTCAAGTGATCTCATAGTATCAACTCTCCAGCCTTGCATGAAGCTGAATCAACAATCATGCACATCATTTGTACATTTTTCCAAATGTGTTAATGGTCTCCTTAAGGAGGCTGGGAGCTCCTGGAAGGGTCAGGTTTCATACCCACTGACACCCAGGAAGCACATCGCCAAATGGTACTTGTGAACTAAGTGGTTAATGCAGAGGGTGGGGGACATGCAGGACAGTAAGTGACTGTTCTTCAGGCATCCCTCCACTGAGGAAGCCAAGAGTCTCAGGCTGGGAGATTCTATATCTGGATGTCCGCCTGCTAGGCAGCATAATCAGTTGGCTGGGCTCAGACAACCTTCTGGGCTCTTAGGGACCTCGTGGCCACCCATGAGGAGACGGCTGCTCCTCACTAACTTCCCACCTCCCCAGGGGCCCTGGAGTGGGAGGTGACCTCCTCCTGCTGCAGTTTGTCTGTCTCCTCCCATTCTCTTTAATTCTTCGAAGCTATGTTTATTGAGTGCCTACTATATGCTTGGAATTCTTTGGCATTTAGGCACATGAGTGAATAAAACCAAGATCCCTGCTCTCGTGGAGCTTACAGTGCGAGAAGGGGGCGGGGGGAGTCAATTAGTAGTAATCATAACAAATAAATTGTATAGTATGTTAGAAGAGGATAAGTGCTATAGACTAAATAAAAAATAGAGGGGGTAAGGACAATATGGAGTGCAGGCACTAGGGCACTGCAATCTTAAATAAGGCCTCAGTGAGAGGGAGAGGGTTGAGCAAAGACCTGAAAGAGGTAAGGATTGAGCCACTGGAAAACCCAGAGGAAAGCCATTCCAGGCAAAGAGATCAGCCAGAGCAAAGACCCTAATGGGGTTCAAGAAACAGGAGCCAGTGTGGCTCGAGAAAACAGAGCCAGGGGTGGAGGGACAGTGGGTTAGGTCTCTGTGGTGCCATGCAAGGCCTGCAAGACCAGTGAAAGGACCTTGCCGTGGCTCTGAGTAAAATGGGAAGCCAGCTCAGGGTTTTGGCCAGAAGAATGATCTAAGTATCACTCTGGCTTCTCTGCTGAGAATAAGTGCAGGTGGGCAAGGGAGACTAGTTGGGACACTGTTCCTGTAACCCAGGCAGGAGGTGATGGTGGCTGGGAGGCAACAGTGAGGAGGAGAGGAGGGTCGGATTCTGGATCTTCCTTGAAGGTAAAGCCAACAGGACTTCCTGAAAGATTGGATGTGGTGGGGGTAGAGGGGGGAGAGAAGGAAAGGAATTAAGGAAGGATGGAGTTGCCATCAACTGCAATGGGGAGACGGTGGGTGGAAGAGGTTTACGGAAGATCAGGGGCAGCGTTTGGGGCATGCTAAGTTTGAGATGTCTGTTAAACACCTAAGCAGATAAGTGAGTGTGGAATGTAGGAGAGAGGTCTGGCCTGGGTATATGAATTTGGGTTTTGTTGGCATATCGATTTTAGATGGATAGATAGAGAGGTGGGGGAGCTGGGTGGGAGATTATTCCCATCCCCATTCCTCACTATCTCTGACTGTGTGCTACATTCCTGGAAAGGCTGATGGGTATTGAAAAGAAGGAATTGGATTTGCCCACAGGAACAATGTTATAATAGCAGATTAGGCTCCTGACCAAGAACTTTTTGCTCAATTTTTTAATGGCTGTGATGACAAAGATGGCATTTCCTAAGTCCTTAATACACTGTGGATGAGAAGCCTGCATACTGTACAGGGAGGAGCTTCCTAAAGAGCCTGGTAGTCAGAGGATCAGGGGCACCATGATCTGCCCAGTAGAACCTGGTGGGGCCCATTGCCCTGGTCCAAGGAGGACTGGAGCAGCAGTGGGATATTTCCCAGGTCCTGCCTGACTCTGCTCATCAGCTGATGGGCCCTCTCAGGGAGGACAGTTTTCACACACACCTTTGAGAAGGATTTCGTGGGATATATGTGGCTTTTTCCATCACATGCCCCTGAAGTAATCATTGGTTATCATTGGCATTGATTATTGTTGCCACCCCAAGTTGACCAAGGACCTGGCCACCCAATTCCAAAAAATTGGCCATGAAAACCCTGTGAATAGCAGTGGAACACGGTCTGAAATAGTGCCAGAGGATGAAAGGATGGCTCAAAAAGATGGAGCAGGGTTCCGCTCTGCTGTAAGCCGGGTTGCTAGAAGTCGGAATCGACTTGACAGTATTAACAACAAGAAGTTAGGGGAGGAGTCTTTAGTATGATCTTTCTCCATCACATTAATTATAGGGAAGGTTAGCTCAGGGAGAGATTCTGAGCTCTAGAAGGGAGCAGATGTTGAGAGAGGAGACGACACAGCCCTGTCCTCAGTGGAAGCCTGATCTGATGGAGAAGGGAGGATAACAGGACATTTCCAGGGAGATAACAAAGTAAACACCACGTCCCCTTAGCTGGGAGCAGGGCAGAGACTGAGATAACAGAACAGAATACAGCCAGTCTGCCTCTGTGAAGAACCCATGGAGGCTACAAAAGAGGATGTGAGGCAGAAAGAGAGAGCGAGAGTCACAGGCAAGGAAAGCAGCCTTGGCAAAGGGGCTGAGGCCAGGTGGGGGCTGGGGCTGCAGCCAGGATTGGGAGCTGAATCCCAGTGTTTGGAGAGCCACAGAGCTGAGCAAGTTCAGGCGGGTCATGGCAGGGAGAGGCCACAAGGCTGTGGGCGGCATCCAAGAAGAACAAAGGGGAGGGGTCCCAACCAGAGGGCGCCTGTGGGGACTGACAGGAGTAGACAGGCAGGACGTGGGTCCTGTAGTAGCTGAAGGAGCTCAGTTCCAAGACTGAACTGTTTCTCCCAAAAATGTCTAAGGAAATCTATGTGGCCCCTGCTGGGAGGGTTCCTCCTCAGCTTTGGGAGAGCTGTGTAGAGACCTGGGAAGTGCTGTCAAGGTCCATGCTCCAGGGGGCACCAGAGTGGTCACTGGGCCCAGAGGACAGCACCTTGCGCCTGAGCGCCAGGAGGTGAGAGCAGGTAGACAGATGTGAAGGGCACAGGAAGGCACACCTGGGTCCAGGGAGGCGGCCCAGAGGATTCTGGCAGCTTGTCCCCAGGCCTGACTCCAGGACCCTGCCGAGCTTGTGTTTCAGGTGCTTCCTGTTATTAGCAGTAGCACTCTTACTAATGAGGACTGTTGTCAATATTAATACACGCACATGGATTCCAGGACTCAAAGGCAAAGCCTGGGTCTCCTCCTCCTTCTCTACTTGCTGCTTCCTGGGCTCCTTGCCTCTTCTCCCGTATGGTGAGTCATCTCCAAGTTCAATCTCAGGACTTCATTCTTCTCACTCCAACCCCCTCCCTCTGGACCTCCCACTGCCTCAGCCTCCACCCCCCACCTCTGTGTGGTTGGATCTATGCCTCTAGGCCTGCTGTCTTGTGGGAGATGAAATTACATATTGAGGACTGGGGGCATGGGGATCGACCATTTACAGAGCCCCTACTATGCACCAGCCTCTGTAATAAGCATTTCACACAACATACCCCTTTTACTCTTCCATTTTATAGATGAAGAAACTGAGGCTTTGGGAGCTTATGAAATAACTATGAATTCTGGTCTGTCTGATCCCAAAACTGCGGTCTTTTCCTTTTCATATGTGAATATGACTAACTCAGAAATATTTATTACAAGTTTTCTTCCTCTCTCCTTTACTTCGTTTCTACCCAATACATTCAACATGGGTCCACCATCACCGCAAACTCAGCCTCTGTAAAAATGAGCTCAGCAGTTCTGCCCCATCCTCCTCTCCTCCATTTCCTGCCTTTGTCAAGGGCTTCAGACTCCTCCCCAGCACTCAGTGTCCCATCCTGCCTGTCCTTCTAAAACACATCCAAGAAAGCTGCTGAGAGCAAGAGCCGCAGAGGGGTGGCAGAAGGCTATCTTGTCCACTCCCCACCGGAAGGCACAGTGACCATGTCCAAGGTCATCCAGATTTCCCAAAGCAGCCCCTATCCCCACCTCGCCTGCATGGTCTCGTGTTTCTCAGCACTTCCTTCGTAACCTAACTAAACGGAGACGAATGGTTTTGTTTCCATACACCAGGAATAAATGAAATGATTACTCCAGACAGGCTGGATGGACAAATAAACTCTAGAGCAGGGGTCACCAAGGCTGTCACCAGCAGGCTCCCTGGGAAGCACAAGGGACAGAGGTAAAATTTTGCATCCAGTTCCCTGCCTCCAGACAGGCCACTGCCCAAACAAGGATTGGGTAATTCGCAAATCTCCTTTTTTTCCAGTGAGGCAGGAAAAAAAATTAATCCCTCCCCAGAGTCTGACTGGTCCTGGAGTAATTGAAATGTAATTGAGCAGCACGTGTGCTAATAGTTACGTCACCAGGAACACAAAGAAGAAAATCCACCGGGATTTCATATCAATCATGGCCTTGCGAATTTGGGGCTTAAGAGAAGATGACTGGAGGATGACTTCCTAAAACCTGGGGAAGAGAATCACGGAAGAAACTGAGTCAGGAATGACTCAGAATGTCTCTTGAATAGATTTCCCAGGGCCGGATGCCCTAAGAGACAAATTCACGGAAATTCTGTGGACGCCAAGTTAGGTTTCTCATGGTTACCAAGGACACGTCAATTCTCTAAATTATTTTTCAGTGACCATAGGAACTAGAATTCAGCTCCAGCAAGACTGGAGAGAGACGCAAAAGGCGGAACTAGGAAGAAGAACGGAGACAGGTGACTGTGTGCTATTTGCATCTCTAAGGAAAAAGAGAGAAAAACCAGGACTGTACTTGAGATTCCCTCTCTTGAGGCAGCGTTTGTGTACACAGCCTCCTGATTGCCTGGTGACACGGCCCGCCTAAATTTTGCAAGCCAGTTGTTAAATGCAGCCATTATTAAAAGTTAAATTATATAAATTTACAATTAAATAAATTATATTAAAACAGAGGAGATAGGTGCTCAAAACTCATCACTTCCTAATTATTTTACTGCAGTTCACCACTGTCTCAGCTCTCGAGTTATCCACCTCTAGGGTATGGGTATGGTGGAAATGCTCTACAATGGTGTGGTACCGCACCTGTCTCCCGACTCCACACCATGGACATCATGTTGGTAACTTGAAATCAGCCATGGTGGGAGAATTTACATCATGGAAACAGCAAATGCTAGAAAGTAGGGCTTCCCTACCCCGTCCCCAAAGCCACTGTCAAACAGGTACCACCACAAGTGTTCTTGTGAACAGACAAGGTTTCACGCAGGGGAAATGAAAAAGCACCAACGTGTCCCTGAGTCAAAATCACAGGAGCAGAAACTGCCCTCCCCCCTCACCCAGGGGTGGTGAGTGCCCTGATAACCACTGCGACCCAGCCTCAGATCCAGAACTTCCCCGGCTTCTCTGTTGAGTAAGTTGTTTCCAGAGTCTCTCTAAAATCTCTCTTACTGCTTTTTAATGAGCTTTTCTTGCCAGTGCCTGGCTGTTCTCACCTTTCAAATGAAGGCTAAGTCTGAGCATGGCTCCCTGGCTCCTAGAATGGGAAGATGAGGTCATTCGACACAACCTGTACAGCCAGCTGGCTGCCTCTGTTCCTCATCACCTTGCAGGAGGCTCCTCAGACTGGGAGGGCCCTCTTCAAGTCATCCTATTCAGTGCCCTGTCGTAGGGCAAAAGTGCGCCAGGCCCAGTGCCCTGCTGACGATCTAACTTTCTATGAACAAATCATCATATGGGTGCTCATAAACGTGTCCAAATAAATGAAGGGATGGATGGTTCCTGAAGTTCTGTGCTCCCTCAGTGTTTAATCCCTTACCCCCGTCACCATCCCCAGGAACACCCCCACTTCCCCACCCCTACCCCAAGACATTTGACCCTGGCTCCCTCTGTCCCACCATCCTTTCTCTTCCCAAGCACTATCAAGGCACAGCAGTAATGCCATCACCCTTTTGCAAATACCCAAGCCAACCAGAAGGACTTCCTAGTTATGTATACCCAAGCAGGGCTTCAGGGCTTCTCCAGTTAAGAAACTTGAAACTCAGATACTTTGAGGTCCATCCATACACCACACTTCATGTGGCCCCAGAGTAGAAGCAGGAAGAATTAGAAAGTCCAGATTGTCCTCAAGGAAAAAGAGGTAAAGAGAGAAGAAAGTGCTGGACTCTCAACAGGCAGGTGGCTGGGAGAGGCAGGGAGAACTGAATGACCTCGAAATACTGTGCTTTTCAGAAGACCCTCAACCCCTACACCAAACACACGTCTAGCTGCGTGCCTGTCGCAGCCATCCTGTATGGAGTACAACCACTTAGTCCACTAGACGCAGATGAATTGGAAATGCAATGCTTGGGGCTCCCTAAGAGGAGAACTTGGACCAAGGGATAAAAGTTATATGGGGACAAAAATTGGGCTCAAGAGGAAAAAGAGATCTCTGACAGTCAGAGGCCAAATGGACTGCTTTGGGGAGTAGTGAGATGCCACTGGAGGTATTCAAGAAGAGCTTGAAACATCCTTGGTCAGGAATGATGCAGAAGGAATTCAAATCCAGAGAAACAGCCTGATGTCCTACAGTCAAATATGCCTAGATCAAAATCTGAGTTACTACCTTTGTAGCCCTGGTCAATCTATCTAACCCCTCTGAGCCTCAGTTCCTTTGCCTGTATAATGGGACAGTGCACACCCTCATAAGACAAAAGTAAGGATTAAATAGGACAAAATATTGGAAAATACCTGGTACTTAGTTGGTGCCCAATAAATGTCCATCCCCTTTCCATTAAAACGGGCCTAGGTTAGATGATCTTGAAGGTCTTTCTACCCTACAAGCATGACTCTGAAAGCCTTCCTGGTTGTTGAGAAGGAAAGCATACATCTGGTAGAGATGAGGAAGTCAGGAACAGAGAGATGAGGGGAGGAGGAAGAAAGATGCTCAGAATGGTCCAGGAACATTCAGAGAGGTCATCTCTGCCAGCCCCTTGTTTCGCCTCTTCTGACCTTCTGGAATGGGAGAGAAAAGCGGGATTCTGGGTTTAAAATTCAGCCTGAAGCGTCTCAGTTGCCCAATCTGTATAGGGAAGGAGTAGGATTCTAACTCTGGCAGCTACCTATCCAAGGAGGGGAAGGGCGGTAATGGTGCAGGAATGATGCTGGACGACAGGGAGCAACCTCTCCCACTCCCACCGCCCTGAGCAGGGCCCTCCACCCTGACCCTATGCCCAACCCTCCGTGGAACCAACAGTCACCTCAGTCTCAAGTCTTACAGTTTTTTTATTGTGCTAACACTGCTGCCTCGGAGCTCAGCTCTCACACACAGAACAATTCAGTCCAGACCCCCACCCACCTGGCCCCCGGGGCCCTCTGCCTTGGCTGGGGACACCGGGCCTCCAGCCTCAAGCGCTCGCACACCTCCTCCTCCCTCCAGCTCCCAGGCTCTCGATGGCCTTTCTCTGCTTTCCCCCGCCCTCTCCCACTTCGGGGAAGGGGGCTCCGCCTCCCTACTCATTGCCCGAGGGAAATGCCTACAGTCCCCCAGCCGTCGAGCGGCCCGGGGCAGACGAGGTCAGCGCCGGCGCGAGAGCGTCCCCAGGTGCAGGCAGAGAGCCCCGCGCCCTCCTCCCGGCCGGGGCGCAGCCCGGCGCGCGGCGCGCTCACACAAAGAGGCCGTCCTTGCCCGGCAGCGGCGCCTGGGCGCAGTCGGCGGGCTCGGCGCTCTTGACCTTGACGTAGACTGGGGAGGGGCCCGCTTCGCAGGAGGCGGCGGCGGCGGCGGGGAGGGGCGCCAGGGCCACGTCCTCGGGGCCGCCGCAGGGCGGAGGCGCGTACTTGCGGCGCAGGGAGCGGCTGACGTTCTGCGTCGGGTACCCCAGGAGCTGGGTGACGCGGCTGCCGCGCCCGCTGGCTTTGTACCCCGGCGCCACGGCGTCCTCTCTGTGGAAAACAACAGGCGGGCGGGTGAGCGGGCTCCTCCGCGGCGGGGCGTGGGCACGGCCTGGGCAGAGCCGGGGGCTCTTGGCAACCTCTCGTCTCCCGCGCCTCCCTCCCTCCCTCAGCCTCGACCTACCCTCCTCTCTGCCTCTTCCTAGGCCGGCGACCCCGCAGTGGTCCCTGGGGCCACCATCCCCATCCTCTAGACAAGGCTTGTCCTCATGTGTCCGGACAGCCCACAGTAGGCAGCCCCATCTGGACGCCCTCGAGTCCCCTTCAGATGTTTTCGCAGAACCACCGGCTTTAACAGGGAGGGAACCTTGGAGATCCAGGAGCTGTTTTCCCTGTCCTTTCCTTAACTAACCTTGACCTCTCTCTCCCTCTTCTCCTCACCTCCTGCCCCTCAATCTTTTCCAACTTTTCCTCTATCCCTAGGGCACTGCAATCATTAGCACGACTAGTCTTGTTCTATTTTTATTTCTAGTTCGTTTCTGATATGTTATTAGCACTATTCTTATTATTAACTTTTCTTAAATAAGCACGTCCAGAGTTCTCACCGGCGCAATACAGGAGAAACGTGAAAAGCATACATGCCCTGCCCTCTAGGAGCTTACAGTCTAGACGAGACGGACAGACAGGTGCACGGACAGGAGGGAAGTGGCGGACAGGGGAGCAGAAGTGAAGATTGGACGTGGGAAGAGGGAGAGAGGAAAGCCATGCGATGATTGGCAGGTCGACATGCTGCGGTCCCAGCACTCGCCGGCGGTGGCGGACAGGGTTGGGGTGGGTGTCCCAGCCGGCCGGTGGTAGGCAAGGGTGAGGAGGGGCAGGGCGCCGGTCCCCTGCCGCACAGCAGCATGCAGCATGCATCAGGTTTTACCTGATCTCACTAGCCAAGTCGCCGCAGGCCCCTCCGCCGACCCCGCCGCCGCCGCCGCCGTTGCGGTAGCCGAAGGCATCGCGGGCGCCGCCAACCCCGGCGCCGCCGCAGCAGCAGCAGATGAGCCCCCAGATGCCCACCGACAGGCAGGCCAGTATGAGCAAAGAGCCCAGCACTGCGCCGATGATGATGCCTATGCGCCCGGTGTCTGTGGAGAGAAGTAAAGAGGAGTCAGCCTTTCTGCAGCGTGGCAGGTGCCTGGCTAACCAGGAGGTGCCAGGGCAGGGGCCTGTGGGGAAGAGGGAGAGGGATTCAGGGGGGTCTCAGGGACACCCAGTGAGGAGTATATGGGGAAATGCAAGTGAACCCCTTACGTTTGCATGTCTTTCCCAGGGCTTCCCAGCTACCCTAGGTGGAGACCTATGCCCTGAGGGCAATGGGAAGGCAGAGCCAGATGAGGCTCCAAAATACAGCCCAAGTTCCTCCCATCCAACCTTCCCAGCCATGGGACCTCCAGGGCGGCTGCACATACCTGAGACCTTCACCTCCACCACACACACGCTGTAGCCCACATGGTTGGCCACTGTGCACTGGTACAGCCCGTCATCCTTGTAGGAGATGTCGTTCAACACCAGGTCACCATTGCTCAGGCCTGCAACTGAAGGAGAACCAGGGGTCTCTAGTGAGGCTGAGGGGCCTGGTCTCTGAGAGCTCCACCCTAACCCAGGCCCCTGTGGGCTGTGTGTGGGTGGAACGAGGGAAGGTGTATACACACACAGGTCCACTCCACTCTCCAGGTGAGTCACCTTGCCCCTCCTGGAACAGAGGGGCAAAGAAGGGCCCCTCTGCCAGCAATAGGACAGAGACACCATTAGGTATCTTAGGGAAATATGTCCCCTCTCTGAGCCTTGGTCTCCTCATTTGTACAAAGAGGACAGGGTCAACCAGAGGAATTCTAAGGTGCCTTCCAGCTCTGATATTCTTCGACTGTGAGTACTAGCCAGCTTCCCTGGGTGCCAGCCACTTTACCCGCCTCATCCCATTTAATCCTCACGTGCCCCTGGAAGGCAAACATTATTATTCCCTTTTCGTATATGATGAAACCAAGGCACAGAGAAGTTAAGCCACTTGCCCAACCAAGTCTCACAGCCAATCAGTGGTCCAGCCAGCATTCAAGCCCAGCTCTGTCTGTCTTAGGCCATGCTCCTTCCAAATTAACCATACTGCTTTTGACTGACTCCCCCCTTTTGCCTCCTCTTCTTCCCTCAATAGCAGCTTCTGAAACAGGCTCAGAGGACTAGTCTCCTACAGGGCTTCTAAGTTTGACTTTGTACCACTGATGACCACGGAAGGCCCAGCAGTTCCCAGAGTCCTTACCTTCTGCTTCTCGCGCTCCCCTCTCCTGGGGCCCCCTCACCTTGATTCAGGTTGCTGTGGAAGGACTCCTGGTAAGAGAGCTCAGAGTGGAAGCTCTGCTGTGAATGGTAGGACCCAGCACGGTAGGGGCGGCTGTGCCCACTGATCTTGGCCCACTTGTAGGAGAGAGGCGGAGTGCCCCCATTGGCAAAGCATTTCAGCACCACGTCGTTGCCGTGTGTCAGGTGGCCCTCAGTCCAGCACACGGGCACCGCAGGCCGTGCTGCAGGAAAGCAAGCAGTTCTGAGCCAGGGCCCAGCCAAGAGGCAGAGCCAGGCTCAGGGTGGCCAAGCCTCCCTTGGCTCTGAAGTCTGGGGAAGAAGCTCCCAGAGGAGTCTAGCCATACCTTGGACGGTGACGATGACCTTCCGAGTGGCCATGGTGGTCTTCTTCACCCGGCACTCGTAGGTGGCTGTGTCGGATACCTGCAGGTTCATGAGGTTGATGGAGGCATCATACTGGCTGGGGTCTGAGGCTGCAAAGCGGACCCTCTGCTGCAGATGAGGGAGGTTGCCATGGTTGATCCTCTTGTCCTGGTAGCTAAGGAACTGAAGAAGAGAAGAAAACAGAGGTGGTGAGACAGGCAGAGCCGAGGAGGGCCATGTAGATTGGCTGCCTTGGGTTATTCACTGAACTTCTCAGACTCAGTTTTCTTGGCTGAAAAATGGGAATATGATGCCTGATCCACTGACCTCTTATAGATCGTGTGAGATCAGATGACATCAAGCACTTTGGAAAGTATAAAGTCAGGCTGAGAACTTCTCAAAGGCAGAGACCATGCCTCATCTTCCCTTTGGATTGAGCTGGGAGGAGGTGGATGAACTGGCTGGCTTGATTTGTGATTGCAAAGCTCTCATCCCTGTTGCCCCATTTCCTGAGAGACCTTGGGGGAGGTTCGAGGTCTTAGTTTCCTTGTCTGCCCTCCTTTTTCCCTCAGGGTGTGGGCTGCCGACAGGAAGACACCATGAAGTGTAGGGTAAGGGGAACCCTGTGCACAGCACTCACCACATTCTCCCGATGTGAAGGGTCTGAGTTGACCTGCATCCACTCAATGTCCAGCCCATTGGGACCATAGTCCTCAGGGTCCAGGATGTAGGGGCAGCCCAGTCTCACATTATCACCTTCCGCCAGGTACAGGATCTCCTGGCCATCCCCGTTGATCCGCACAGCAGACAGCAGTGCTACAGGCCAGGCAGAGCACGTGGGGTGAGGGGAGCAAAAATAGCTTGCGTGGTCAGCTTCAGCCCCTCCCTCCACCATTTTCTGTAGGTGGCAACCCAGGTCTCAGTAGGGGTTCCGTAGGGAGGAGGAGCTGCTCTGAGTATGTGGGTGTATGAATTGGTATATGCATGTCTATGCACGCTTGTGTAAGTATGTCTATATTCTGGTTTTGTGTAGGAATGCATCTGAATACTGTTTGCATATATACATAGCTGTTCTGTATGCTTGTATGTCTGCATGATTGTGTGTGCATGTATGAGTACGTACACATATGTACATTACGTGCTTATGAGTATTTGTGGCTGCTTATGTGTCCTGTAAGGATACTCATGCACGTGACCAGGCAGGGTGTCTGCTTATATATTTACATGATGGTACATGCGTGTGTGTGTGTGTGTGTAGGCACATGGACCACACTGAGTTTTTAAATGCTCTGATGGAAGAGCCTGACTCCTTAAAAGCTGCCTCTGTCTGGGCCAAGTGAGGTGCTCCTGTCTGGAGGCAGAAGAATGGACACCATGGCCTCTGGGGTCCCCTTCCAGCCCAAGGAGCAGAAGACAGTGTCTGTGTCTGTCTCTGTGTATGACAGTGTGTATCTGTGACTATATGCCTGTATGCCTGGCTGTGTAAGTGCTCTAAGTGATAGTGTGCCTGTGTGTGACAGTGGGCAGCTGTGACCAGGAAACTGGCTGTGTTCTTGTGTGATAGTGAATGATGGTGTGTGCCTCGGACTATGGCCACATGCATCTGTAGGGCAGTGTGAGCCTTGCATGCCGACATGTGACCTTGTGGACTTTGTGTCCTTCCCCTTGTGTGATTGTGCAGCTCGGGTACAGCTGCCCCCACCTTCTCGCTCCAGTTGGGGCCCCTCCCACTACTGCCAGCACTAGCTCCACTGAGTCAGCCCTTTGTGAGGAGCCAGGATCTGGCAACTCAGGGCTGAGCTCCTCTCCCTCCCTACCCTGACCCCAGGCAAGCAATAGCCCCAACCGGTTGGACCTAGAGAGGAATATGAAGGGGGGTGTGCCCAGGGCCCCAACCTTGGCAGGTAGGGCAGGCAGCACTCCATCTCCCAGTCTCCTGCAACCCTCTCTCCTCAGGCCCCTCACCCGGCCCAGCACACTCTCCTGAATTCTTTGTTGAGTCAGCAAGCAAGTCCCTTGGAGTCCCAGCCCCTAACCTCTGCTCTGCCCTTCTCTGGCTCTCTCCTGGGACCACCTTCCCACTTAGAGAACCTCTCACACACACAATTACACACTGTCACAGCCGAAGAAATCGACACCTAGACACACTGTTACAAGCCTTCCAAGTGCAGATGCATACCTATGCAGTCCCACCTTCCTATACACACAGACACTGTCAGATCCGTACAGACTCACATCTGCACCCAAACATATTAACGTTAATCCGGAAGACACGCCGACTACGCATACACGGAGTCCCCCATGTGCATTCCTTCAAGACCAGACACACCTGTAGAAGCTTAGTCTGGTTCTAGAGAGCCAGCAGGTGCCCTTTCAACACCCCCAAAACCTCAGGCATCACTTAATTGCTCCTCGGAACGGTGGCTGGGCCGGCAGCCATGACCAAATGCCTGCTAGACTCCAGGGTAACCCAGAGCAGGCAGGTTGGCTGCTGGGGCTCTAACGGGACCTGGTGATGCCTCCTCCAGCCCCAGGCCAAGAGAACAGCAGCTCATTCCTGAGATAAGGATCCTGATGCCATCTGCCGGATCCTAGGGCGGCACAAGGCAAGCCAGGCATGAGCCAGAACTCAGCAAAGAGCAGAGGCTCCACCCTGGGGAAGGGCTGCCAGAAGCAACCCACAACAAGAGGACTTTCCCCATACCCGGGGCCAGCCACGCAGCGGGGTAAGTATTCAAGGAAGGGGGCTTGGGAAGGAGGGACGGGCTGGAAGGAGAGGGCCTCCACCCTGCACTAGGCGGAGTGTCTTCCCTTGTCCCCAGCCAGGGAGCCTCACCCTAGCCTTTCAATCTCCCTAAAAGCTTTCTCAATGTCCTCCCAAGGGTTCCAGCCTTTCTGCACCCCTCACTCTCCCGGGGAGGCTGTTCCTGGTGCCTCACCTTGATTCCTCTTGCTGTGGCACTGAGGAAGTACTTCCAGGGAAGGTGAGAGAAGAGAGAGGCTGGAAAGAAGGAAGAAAGCCTGAGCGGGAGAGAGAGCTGAATGCGGAGACTTGGAGAGAGGGAGGGAAATCACAATGGGCTCTCCAGGAAGGAGGATGGTGGTGACTAATTGTCCTTCCACAAAAGTACAGGGCTGCACCCTCCAGGGAGGTGTCACTTCAGTAGTAGTGTCTACTCTGAGCTTGGAAATCCTTTGTGAGTATTCGAGCTGCTTGCAGAGTTCCTAACCCTCCTTCCGAAGGTGAGGGAGGGGAGAAAAGGTGGCCCCGTGAGAGGGTATTGGTGCATAAATGCACAAAGCCCACGACACACGCCACACACATGGAGATGTCCCAGGTCCCCATAGCATGGCTGGCACTTCCCGAGTGGGCTCTGGCCAGCCCAGCTCTCACCAGACAGAGAGGGTGTTGCAGACATCCTGCCGGAAATGCAATCATTCACACACGCACACACACTCATACAAAGCCTGAAAATGCTCCCTCCTTCTCAAGCTCCTCCCCGACCCCTCATCCTGAATCTAAACCCCAGGAGGGTCTCAGAGCCATTTCCAGCGATGCCCACATAGAATGGCCCTGGCCGAGAATTGCCCCAACCTGGGCAGGCAGCCATAATATCCCATCCTGAGCCCTGCCCTCAAAGTGTGCCCCAGTGGGGTGAGGGGCTCCTGGAGTTGCCGTCCCCACCCTCCTCAGGCCTCATCCTGGAGGGGGCACTACCCTGGAGTTCTCACAGCCCAGGGGCCTGGAGCAGAGTTCTCAGGCCTGGGCTCTCACTGGCCGGCTGGAAGCAGCCCATTCAGACTACACCAGCCCCGGTCTCTGCCCCCTCAAGGCAAACAGCTCCCTACCCTTAGCTCTGGCCTGAGAGTGGGGCGAGGGCCCTCCCGCTGGGAATAGCACACAGACTGACGAAAAGGGAGCTTTCTCAGGCTCCTCCTCAGCCCCCACCCAGCTTTGCTGCTCACCTGACCCTCTTACCCCACCCCCGGTTCCCAGAGGAGCTCACGCAAGCCCTGTGCTCCCATTCGCAGCATGTCCGTGCATGTGTGAGCCCCACAGGCTCTGGGTGATGATGAGGATCCATCAAAGACCTCTGCCCCATTGACATATGCCCCACACCTTTAGGCTGGGGCTTTCCTCGGGGGAGGGCTCCATGGCAATATCCAGACCCAGGTGGCAGTAGGGCAAGGGTGGAAGCACCCTGCCAGGGTATCTCAGACCACCCTCAAGGCTCCTCTATGAGCCCCTCACTGCCCTTTTCCCTGCCCATCTGGTGTCATGTGGGCATCCCTGCCAGCTGCCCAGCCCCATACCTGGGCTCAGGCACACGAGTAGAAGGTGGAATGCTCCTCGAACTCCCATGTCTCTAGGCTCGGTGTTTCCTCCGCCTGGGCTGGGTATCCCGGGGGCCGCTGGCGGTGGGCCAGTGGTGGTGTGTGGAGGGAGGGGGAGCTGAGGACCCAGACACTGCCCAGGGTGGCAGGAAGGTGCAATGAGTGCCCAGCTGGGGAGCAGCCAGAGTTATTTCTATGGGAGGGAGGGGGCCTGGTCCCCGCCTTGGGGAGGAGTCCCAGGAAACCTAATTAGCGGGGTGACAGAGTGGCCTACCCAGGCATTACCCAGCCCTTACCCAAGCTCTTCCCTATCCCGAGAGTGGCTCAGGGAGGCCAGTGGGACTTGTAATTAGGCATCTGTTAAATTTCCACTTCCTCCTGGCCACATCCTTGAGGTGACAACAGTCGCCCCATTTCACAGCGTCCACAGAGTTCCCCTCACCACTCATTTGTTGCCTCCTTCCCCAGGGGAAATGGAGAAGAGGAAGGAGAAGCCAGGCTTGGGATGGAAGGCTGGCCAGGCCTTGAAGGGTCAACAGTCACCCCAGGGCACAGGTGTCCAACACACCCTCCCAGTGCAGCCTCCAGCATTCCACATCCCCACGCCTTCACATATATATCCACGACTCTCCAGGGTCCCCACCCCCCGACCCCAGGTTGAGGCAGCAGGGAAGGGGGCACTGGGGCTGGAGGGGAGGCCCAGCCAGATGAAAGGGACCCAGGACTTCAAAGGGAGTCAGCCCTCCTGAGCTGAAAGAGGGAGGGAAGGGGTGTGTGAGGGAACATGGTCTTCCCCTGGCCGCCCCCTCTGGAGTTGTGCCCCAATCCATCCCTGATGCAAGGTCATCCCTGAGCATAGGGGAATCCCTGGAAGCTGGTGGCATTATGAGGGATCCAGCCCCTCACCTCCCACACAGAACTAAAACCAGTTCAGTGAGGCCTGAAGGAGAGGTCTCAGGGAGTGTGGACAGAGCGAGGTGAGCAGATGGGGTGGGTCAGGGGATGCTGGAGGGAATAGCACCAGGAGGGCCTGGAAGGGTTGTGCCTGTGTACGTGTGCACCCACTCACTGGGACATGCCCGTGCATCATGTCGAGAAGGGCTGAGCCCCTCTGTGTGGACTTGTTTTAGGGATCATTTGGTGTCTGTGCTTCTATGCACAGAAAAGGAGACCAAGGACCCTCATAACCGGGACTGCTCGTCAAGTGGCTAAGCCAGTACAGTTCTGGGAAGGTTGGAGCTGGGGTGGGGAGGGTCGTGGTGGGCAGAGAGAGAAAGTGGAGGGCCTGCGCTTGCTAGTGGGTCCAGGGGTTCCCAGAACAGGCCTTGAGCCTCCCTGGACTCCAGGACTGCCCCCACACACAGTGAATGGCCCCATTCAACAGCTCAACTCCCTCAGAGGAGTCAAGGGCCTTCCCCCATCCCTGACAGGGGGCACAGGAAGAGCAGTGAGGAAAGAGTCTTGGGGAGAGTTATGGGGCTCAGGGATGCTGAGCCCACCCCTCCAGGAAAAATAAGACAGAACAATAAGGAAGGACAAGGAGTCCACGCATCTCTGCATTCCAAACCCCTCGCCCTACTCTCCCAACAATAACAGGGCGCTCTGGCACCCACCAGATGTACACAATGAATATTTTCATTTCCTTGTTTATTTTGGGGGTTTACAGGATTGTCCTGCACACTCTGGAGAGCAGGGATCATTATCCCCACTTTATAGGGGGGAAACAGTGGCCTGGAGAAACAGGAGGAGTCAGCCCAGGTGATGCTACTGTGGCTTGACTAAGAGGGAGACACCCAGGCATTCTGACTTTCAATCCAGAGTGGTCCAAGAAAATAGCTTGGTGACCCTGTGGGTTACTAGACCCACCCGTGGGGAAGGTCAGGGATGGGTGGAGGGGAGAACGGATGGGACCAGGAAGAGGGAGACTGCAAAGAAAGTAGTGAGGTTGAGGGTCCATTAAACTGAAGGTGGGGTTCGAGTTAAATTGGGTCTGGATTTGGGCAAATGTTGGAGTTGGGGAGAAGGCTGGAGTTGGGGTTAAGATTGGGGTTGGTCAATTGGAATTATGAATGAGATTGAGGTCAGATTTGAGGTTGGGATGGGAATGAAGGTTGAGATTAGGGTTAGAATGACAGCTAGAACTGAGGCTAGGGTTCATGACTGGGATTCGGGTTATGGTAAACAGGGTTTTAGTTTCATATAGCTGTGCTTGGGAATGCAGTTAGAGCTAAACTGAAGGCTGGGTTGAGATTTATTTAGGATTCGGGTTACAGCTGGGTTAGAATTGAGTTTGGGACTCGAGTTAGAATAGGCTTGGGTTAGGGTTAGAACGTGGGTAAAGCTGTATAGGCAGGGGGATTCATGGGGATCAAAAATGAGGTTTTATTTATGATGTAGAAAGACTTCAGCCTGCATGCACTAAATCGAAGTTTGGCTAGAATTGCATCCCTTCACTCTGGGAGAATACCAATGGCACATGTAGATTGGGGTCCCAAGATTTGGGGGAGAGTTCCAAATATGCACGAGCCCATCTGAGGGGTATGGAACAACTTAATCCTGTGACAAATGTAACCTCTGAAATCCTGCTCCACAACCTAAGCTCACCACCTGGTCAAGCCCCCAGAAAGGCATTTGGGGAGGGGATGCAGGAAGCTATTAGCAATGAGTGGGGCTGACACCAAATTGCAGTAGAAGATGGGGTCCATCCGAGGCAGTTTTACTGGGCCAGGGGCGGGTCCTGGTTTTGGAGTCTAGGAGATGGGAGTTGGGAAAGACTGAGGGCCTAGATGCTCCTAGAATAGCCAAGCCACTTTTGAGGGCTCCACACCGGGGCCCCTCAAAGCCTCAAAAGGCAGGGCACATTGTTGCTCTCCTTTGACCCACTGAGGGCTAATTGCCACCTCCTTGCAGTTTGGGGCCCATAAACGAAGCTGTCAGCCTTCCTACCTGTGCCCTGAGCCCTGCAGTGTTTTGGGGTAGGGGGACAGTAGTGGGGTAAGGGCGCTGGGATATCAGCTTAGTTTTCATAGCACAGGTCCAGCCCACCGCCCCCTCCCTCTGGATCAGCCCACAGCCCATGTTTCTCTGTGGGCTTCCTCCTCAGCAGAGAAAGAGGGCCCACTCCTGGGAGCCCCTACCCCAACTCCTCCCTCTCCTTTTTCTCCACCCAGGCTGCACCCCAAACATCCCATTTCCACACTCACTTCCTTTTAAGATCCCATACAGGTCTGGACAAATCCAGGAAACTGTCAGGGTTCCCTTTGTGCCCCCAGGGAGAGACAGTGATTAGTAAAGGGGCAGAGAAACACATGTGGCATCCAGACGGCCCATCCAGAGGTTTAGGGAGAGAGAAGAGGCAGAGGGGCCAGGCTGTGGTCTGGACCCAGCACACAAATTTCTGAAAGGGCCCCTTGCTTTCCCTGAGAAATCCATGGCTCTGGGGGGGGGGGGGGGGGGGGGAGAATGGCCGCTCTTTTGTGCACATGCCCCAATTTGAGTGGTATTTGCTTCTCTTCTAAGACAGAAACAAAATCAAAGACAGAGGCTTAGAAAGGAGTGAACAGAGATAGAGGAGGTGGGGAGAGAGGGGACCAGGACCTGGAGAAGCCCAGACTGCTTCGGAGATGAGGTGCAGTCCAACCCCAGAACGTCTTGGGGAAGGACAGACAGAGGCCTTGACCCATCTACTCTTCCTCCAGAGTGCCCTTCTCAGCAACTCTACACAAGCCCTGTACCCTACCCTCACCTGCCTGGCCTACCCCCATCCCCTACCCCCAGGCTCCCGAGGCTCGGGCTCAAGCCCCCATCTCTTCTTCAGGGCCCAAGGTCTACAACTTGACCCTTTTAAACTCCCCCAACACACAGTCGGCAGGCTGCTTAGCCCCACTCCCAAGACCCCATGTAGACCTAGGCTCACCCCTGCAACACCAAGGAGTGTACAGCCAGCCCTGGGAGTGGCAGTGCAGAGAAAACCTCTGAGGAAATGGTCTGGGAGCAGGAGTCCTGAATAGCCGTGGTATAGTCAACACAATACTGCATCTCAGAGAGGGCAGACAGAGGCACACAGTCACGGAGAAGCCAGGGAGCCAGGGCAGCTGCTGCCTTTCTGCCCAGCTCTCAGTGAAGGCTTGGGGCTGGAGGATTGCCAGGTGAGGGCATGGTTGGATGAGAAGAGTAGGCAACTTAGAGGTGGTACAGGTGGTATGATGGGAGACTGTCGAGGCCAGACAAGGAAGGGTTAGGGTTCGTTACAGAGAGAGGGACAAGATCTGTGTGTGGGGTTCAGTTTCAAGATCTGGGTCGGGGTTAGGGATTGAAGCCCAGATCAGGGCTGACGGGCAAGAGTTTCGGACACATGCCACCCAGGGACTCCCTGAGCCCCTGCTCAGGCTTCCCAAGCCTTGGTGATTCCTGCTGGTCCACCTCAGAAGAAGGGGGGAGCCCAGGAAGGAGCCTGGATATGCCCAGAACTCTCCCATCAAGTGATACCCTGCAGCTGACCTGGACTCATAAAAGCAAACTGCACTGAAATGGTCCCCATCACTGAAAGGGGTGGCCTAACCCACCAGTCTATCCACAAAACACCAGGGCAAAGGGTGGTTGATTAAATGTTAGGAATTGAGCTGTTATCCAGGGAACAGTGGAGGAAAGAAGAATTCGCTTGTAAAGAGTATGTGAATTCCTGATGACAAACCTGAAGAAGAATTAAAAGACACTGAAGATAAAAGATGTTTTCACCTTACGGAAATCAGCCATATCCTGCAGAACCTTCATCCATTCATGCAGGGCTGGGCCTTGTGCTGGGCCCTGGGGAAGCAGAGATTAATGGAACTCAGTGTCTTTCCTTCTAGAGGAGGCTGGTGGGGGAGACAGACAAGGGAAGGGGCGCCAACCCCTTATTACACGTGATAAGCTACGGTGATATGCGGCAAGGCCCCCTAACCTGGTGGGAATGACACTGAAAGAGAGATCTGAAGGGTAACTAATGACGTGCCGGGGAGGACTGGGAGTGGAGCCAGGTGACCAGAGAGTATTTCAGTTCTCAGAAGATAAACCAGGGCCCAGCCAGACACAGCAGAGAAGAGAGTGGAGTCAGGAAAGACAGCTGATGGTTATTTTTGGACTGAGGAGGGAAGAGCCTTGAAAACTGAACCTGTGGGGACCTTCTACTCAATCCACCAGAGCACCCACTGGGACCAGAGCCAGGCCCTCGGGACAGACTAGGCAACTAAGATTGATCATCCTGAACTGTGTGTATGTTAGAGTGGAGAGAAAGACCTTGTGATGAATTAATCCATGCGTCCAATGGGCCTTTGACTTTTGAATTTGTAGAAATAAAATCTGCCTTTGATTTTGCCATCTGGACTCCCCCGACACATATGTGCAGAGGATAACTGTGGTCCAGCTCGGGCCCCAGGGCAGCCCCAGGCTTGTCTTCCTTCCCGGAGTTGCCAGGGAAGGTGTGTGGGATCTGGCAGGTGTCAGAGTTAATCCAAGTGTGTCTGCTTCAGAGCTTCCCCACTAAGCCATCCTGACCAGCCCTCCCTCTGATCTCCCTGTTTGTTTCCTGTTGCCTGGACACTGGCAGAAGGGAAGGTGGTGCCGGAGTGGGTGGGGTTCAGAGGCAACACAGCTCAGCCAGGGCTGGCTGGGACTTGAAAGGGTTAACTGGCAGAAAAGCAACAAGCCCAGCCCAATGGATAAAGTAGAAGGCTCCCCACTTTCCCCTCCTGCTTTCCTCCAACAACTCACCAACCCTCCCCACCCTGAAGTGCTCAGAAGAGCCTTGTGTTTCCAGAATTTTGGACACTTCCCCACATGGGGCCAGGCAGCAAAGCAGCTGGAGTAGAAGATATCTGAGGGGGTGCCCCATAAAAAGAGCCTGGACTTGTTTTGTGTTGTTGCAAAGAGCAGAACTAGTACCCCACAGTGATGCAAAGGAAGACATATAGTGACCCAGTATTCAGAAAAACTTTCTGAGCATCAGGGCTGATCTGAGATGGTTTGGATTGCCTTACGAGGTAATGAGCACCCTGTCTCTCAGGGCATGCAAGCTCAGACTGTCCGACCATTTGATTAGAGTTTACAAAGGAGATTCAAACACTAGAGGGTCTTTGAGATCACTTCTAGCCTTGAGATTCTATGATTTGGTGCTCACCCCCACTAGCCTGGGGACAGTCTTTCCCCAGGGGCCATGCAGAAAAGCTCATTAGCTCTGGGCAGTTTCTCCTGCTCCTCACTCCCACCCACCCCCTTGACTCCTCTTTCTAGAACTCTCCTGAGAAAGCCACCCAAAATCTCAATCCCATTCCTGTCCCTGCCTCAAAGTCATGAAAGGGCATTGAGGTGATGGCTGCTCATTTCCCAAGAAGACAAGGAGAATGCAGGAAGAAATGCAGAGCTTACACTGTAAGGAGAATATCCCAGCTGGGAGGGTGTGAGCTATGGAAGCTAAAACAGATGGAAGGCCTAAGCTATTTAAAGCCAGTCAAATCAAGAATAACTTAGCCTTTTCTGGGACTCTAGATTTCCATGATCTTGGAAATGAGCTTCTTCCAGGTAACCTTGGCATGATTTGCCAGGATAGCTCTCAGAATATGGAGGAGAGGGGCCGGCTCCGTGGCTGAGTGGTTAAGTTTGCATGCTCCACTCCGGTGGCCCAGAGTTCTGATCCTGGGCATGGACGTGGCACCACTCGTTAGGCCACGTTGAGGTGGCATCCCACATCCCACAACTAGAAGGACCTGCAACTAAGATGTACAACTATGTACGGGGGGGTTTGGGGAGATAAAAAAAAAAAAGAAGAAGAAGATTGGCAACGGTTGTTAGCTCAGGTGCCGATCTTTAAAAAAAGAAAAGAAAAGAAAAGAATATGGAGGAGAGGGAAGGGGGGCAGGTCACCTTGGCAGCCCCTTGGAATGGGGAAGAGACCTCTGGTCTGGAGGGCACTACCCCTCCCCACAGATCTGCCCAGGCCCCCACTCTGCAGAAGGAACAGTCAGGACTGATGAGAGGGAGGAACTCCACGGCCTCCATGCCCAGACGTCTTGTCTGAGACTCCAGCGTCTCCCCTCCACTGTCACCTAAACAGCTGCCACCCTTCCTCACCCCAAAAGCCCTGACTGGCTTTGAACTCTCTGAGCCCTTGTCATCCAAGCCTAATCAAAGTGCTTTTACTGAAACCAATTAATGCCCAGCTGTGACTCGAGTCACAGATGGGGATGCTGAGACTTTCAGGGGTGGGGGAGGACATCCCAGCACTCCACTGAGTCAGGGGCAGCCCGGCTCGGCCACCAGGGCTGAGTCATCCCCAACTGGAGCTGTTTCTGTAGCAGTTGCAAAGGTTCTGAGACCGCCTCCAAGCCACGGTGGAGCATGATGCAGGCAACCGCACATGTGAGCAGGTAGAGCATGGAGCCCAGCCAGGAGCCAGGTGACACGTGCCCGGGAGCCAGCTGCCTGCAGACCTGATTCATGCTCCAAGGTGGAGCCCAACCACTGGGTTTTCCAGGTTATACCAGTCTGACGTTGCAAGGACCAGAAGACCCAAAGAACAGAAGAAAGGGAGCTGGGAAGTCTATCAGGTACCCATACAACAAAGTCAGTAGCCTGGCACATGTTTTTGCAAGCCTCTAACGTCTTTACATCAACAAAGACAATGCACCAACAGCACTTCCTACTTATCTCCAGTTTCCTCCAGCACTACCACCCTTTGCAGCTTCCCAGACACCCTGAGCTGGTTTGGTGGCTTGGAGGGGTGCACGGAGCTCATTTCCACCCCTGGGCACTGAGAAGAAGTGCTCAGGAGCTGAAGCCAGCCCTAGGAGAAAGCACCACACACCCAAAGGCCCAACCTCTAGCAACAAGTCTGAGACTGGTTGTTCCTGATGGATGGGCCCACTAAGTCCTCAAAAGAATTCGGGGCATTTTCTCTCTTCTTTGTCTCCAGGCCCCACCTCCACTCTGCAAGCTGGGCTCATGCAGTCCCCTGATGGCTCTGCCACCGCTATCACATAGCCTGACCCCACCAGCCCCCACTTAATGCCAGGGTACTTTTCCCTGTAATTATCCCCACTGCCATTCCTGAGTGAGAGGGGTGGAGGGTTTATAAAAGATGCCCAAATGTAGCCAGCTGGCCTCAGATGCCAGCTGCCTGCCCGGCTGTCAGGAGTGTCCCACTTCTAGGAACTAGGTTCCTGCTAATGATTCAGACCAGTCCTGAAGCCTGAGGAAGCCTGTCTGGGACTTCTCAGGAATCCTGAGAGAAGAAATTGAACCTCTCTTCCACACCATAGGCCAATTCCAAGAACTTCTAGAGGGGACAACCCTGAGGGCAGAACTCTGAGATTCTCTCTCAAACCATCTTCCCTTGCTCGGAGATGGCTATATTCCCCCATCTCCAAAGCCAGACCTCATTCCTGTAACCTATGACTGCCCACCGTCCCATACCCAGGCCACATCAATACAGTCTCATTTTCAGGCCATGTAGCTCTGCATTTGCACCAGCAGCAGTTCTGAAGTGCTAGTCTTATTTTCAACCCGTGAACTTGGCCTATTTTTCTCTACATGGCCTCAGAAGTTAGCAATGAGCATGGACGCCCCTTTCTTTTTGACCTGCATTCCAGGGAGCTGGTTCCTCCCAGCCCTGAGAGGGATGACTTCAGTGGGGAGCTGGGCAAACTCCAGGCACCCACGGCCTTTCCAGATTTCCTGGGAAGAGGGTCCCCTGAAACAGGTAAGGGCTTGCTCCTTGGTCCCTGCAGGTATTAACTGTGCAATGGGCGATGGTCAGAGAGAACCTAAGCGGTAAGCCAGCTGCAGAAGGATGCCAGAATCCTCAGTGGCATTGCCATTTCTTCTCTCATCCTAAGTGGAGTACCACATCTTTCCATCTTTTCAGACTCCTAGGGAGGACGGTATCAGCTTCCCTAGGTAGGAAGTTGTACTGAGCAGGGAAGGTGAGAAAGCCTCTTCCCCAGGCAGCTGGTGGGGCTGCCCACCTGGTGGGTGATGCAACAGTCTTCCCTGCCGGGGAAGGTGGAGAAGAGCCTGGGGAAGCTGCCACTGTCCTGAGGAAGAGGAAGCCCAGGAAGCAGCTTGCCACTCCCCCTGGACCCTGCAAAAAAGAGGGCTCTTGCCCGAGGCCTTTGTAACGTGGTGTTGTAAAGGCTCGGGAGGCACCCAGCAGCTGTCCTCTGCCTCTGCTAGTTCAGGACCCATCAAGGGAGACAAGACTGGGCTCTGGATTTGAGAAATGGAAGATGGGGTGGCGGCAGGGGCAGGGGTGAGTGCCATAGGGATGGGAGTTGGATGGAAGCCGTTTGTCCCCAAGGCATACAAAACAGAGAAATCCTTCCATCCTCGGAATCTAGCACTTCAGCCCAAAATGGAAGCCTGATAATCAGGGTCCTTCCAACAAAGGCTGCGACTATTCTAAAGGTGCAAGAAATTTGGTGGGGAGCAGCAGAAAGAGAAAGCAAGAGCAGACCAGCACAAATGAGAAGCTTCTGTGAGGGTAGAACCAGGTCTGGTGCATTCACAGAGTGCCTAGAATGTACTTAGCACATGGCAGGTACTCAGTAAGTATTTGGATGAGTGAATGAATGAATAAAGAGTATTTGGGGCAAAAGTGAGGCAAGCTAACACAGATAAAGATGGCTTTGGGGAGCCCCAATTGTTCGAGTGAGGTGGATGAAGAGAGCCCAGCCAGCCACTTGAGTGAAGGAAGCAGCTGTGTCTGAGTGAGGGGACTGGGCTGGCAGGATGAGGGGCGGGACCCTGAGCATGTCCCAGTGGGGGACAGGGCAGGTGTCTGCCTGGAGGGAGTGGGCTCCTCTGGCAGGAGAAGAGACAGGAGATTAAGCCCCAGGTTCAAACACCACCCTTTCCACATCTGGGGTCTGAGTCATAGGCATGAGTATGCCATGGGCAACCCCAGTACCTCCTTCCCCAGCTAAGCCCAGCCGTTGTCCCAGCACCCCCTGAGAGTATCTCTAGCTCCTTGTCCTGAAATGCCTCTGAACTGGGTGTAGAGTGTGGAGTAGGGGCAGAGACAAGACTGGCTGAAAGTGGACATGATGACAGCATCCCAGAGGGTCACAGAAAGGCCAGGAAACACCAGGACAAGGGGACCGCCTAGCTTAGGAGGGATGATCATGAGAGAGCACCCTCCCATTCTCTGCCCCTGAGCATCACTCACCCATAGCCCAAGTCTCCTGTAATCTATTTTGCTCCACGCTCAGTACCCTGTAGCAGCCACTCCCCACGTCAAGAAAGCGAGGCTGTTCCTTAAAGAAGTAGAATAGATTTAATCTGTAACTCTGAAATGTCTAGGTTAGCAGCAGTTATGGATACCCAGAGACTGGGCGGAATCTGTCTCATGAAGGCATCCCGAGGGACACACAGGCAGCCCTCAGTTCACAGAGGTGGCTGGCAGGATGTTAGCTTTGCGCTCAGCTTCAATGCAGTACTTCTCAGGAAGGCCGGTGGCTCTGCAGGGGAAAAACAGGGCAGGCGTAAGGGGAAGGGTGGGACCAGAGAGGAGGCAGCAGGAAGCAGGCTCTGGGCAGCGTTTACAGAAACCGGGAGCGTGCAGTCCCAGCCCTGCTTCCACAATCCACCCCGCAAACACATTCCCGTCAAGGCTCCAGCATCCTGCCAAGGAGTGCCCAGAGAGCCAGGATGTCCCAGTCCCAGAACTTTCTGCTAGAGTCCCCTTCAGACAGCAACAGCCCCGTTTGAGCTTCCGGTCAGAAGGGGCCTTCCCTGAGCGCCTCTGTCCTGGCCCGTTCATTCCCTGAATGCCACGCTTTCCAGCCTGCCATACCATCTCTTTGGGGGAGGGGTGAGGAGCTGGGGAGGAAGGGATGCCAGCGCACCTCAGCTCTTCCAGCTTTTTCTTTTTGATGTTATCAATGCGCTCACGCCGCTTCTGAGCCTCCTCTTTGAGGCGCCGGCCCTCCTCGAAGGTGGCGATCCGGTCCTGCACCTGCTTCTGCTGGTTCTCGCGCACCTGGCGCCGGAGCTCGTTGGCGTGCTGTAAGCGCCCCGTCGCCTTCTTCTCCTCCTCCAGCCTCTCTTTTTCAATCTGCTCTCTCTGAGCCCTGGAGGATGGACACAGGTTGTCGAGTGGGCTAGGCTGAGCCGGCCCAGCTGAGGAAACGCAGCGGGGGAGCTTCTTGGGGGGTCTTCTCCGGTGGACGTGCCTCAGAGACCACACTCTGGCCCTCATCTTCTGTGGCTCAGAGATCAGCCCCAAAGGCTGCCTCTGCGCATGCTCCCCCTTCCCACCAGACAGGACTGACTTCGGGGGATGTAACTGTACATCATGGACATGCTTAGAAGGGCCCTATGTTCGGTTTAATGCTCTGCTGTCATTGTTTTGAAATTCTTAATAATTTGTGAACAAGGGGCCCCACATTCTCATTTTTCGCTGGGCCCTCCAAGTAGCTGGCTCTACACCCAGGGTTTCACCCACTGGAAGCTACTGTTCCTACTTTCTTATAACAATGCATAACTCCTCTCCAGCTTGTTCTAAGATATCTTTCTTTCTCTCTCTCTTTCTTCCTTCCCACTAACGATAATAATGACATTAACAAAACCAACAAAGGGGATGCTTAGGAAGTTAAAAGAAGTGGTAAAATCTGTAGTGCTAGCTGGCTCTCCTTAGTTGCTGGAAGAAGGAAGGAACTCAGCCTGATATCTCCTAGTTCTCTTATTGATCCAGTTCTCCAAATTCCTCTTAGGAGCCTCTTCCACAAGAATACTTCATGGACCCTGACATCACGGGGAAATGGCTAATGCAGACCAGATAGACTCAGAAAAACTTACATGAAATGTATTCACATCTCAGAGGAAGTGCAGTCAGAGGCCAACTTGAGCTAACATCTTATTTCTTTTCAATGCAATCAAAAACAAAATGTAAAATCATCTTAGGCAGGGACCTCTCACCTGCTCTCTTTCCCAGGGTCATTCGTAACCCAACAAAGGTGCTGAAAGCACCACTTCCCTTACTCATTTCCCTCCAGCCGTCTTCCAGGATCCACCATCCATGGGGGATTCCTTCAGCTCCCAGCAACTCTTTCACACCATGCAAACACTTCCAAAACTTCTACACCTGCTACAGAGCCTTCCCAGTTTATCAGAAGAGAACTGCTGGCTCCCTTGCCGTCTGTATTTAGACACCAAATCCCCACTGCTCAGACACGTCTCTGGTAGCAGGAAGACTCTCCTCTTCCCCTTGCCATTATTTTCCTATATAGAGAACAGTTTTCTATTGTTTCACATTACATGAAACAGAGTGGAAACAGGGGACCTGTCAGTGTCACTAGAGAGCCCCTGGGGTGACAGGCAGTTGAAAATCCGAATGGGAAAGAGCCTGGTCATTTCATAGGGTTAGGGCAGTGATCATGGAGCCTGGCTGCATTACCACCACCTGGGAGTTTTCAAAAACTACTGATGCCTGGGCCTCACCCCAGACCAGTTAAATCAGATCTGTGGAGGTGGAGCCTGGGCATCAGTACATTCTGAAAGCTCCCAGGCACTTCTAAGAACCAGTAGGTAGGGTAGAGGTAGGGTAGGTGAGCTATCTCTGCTTAGTCAGCAGGCTGAGAGTTAAAGGCATCCCTCTGTCCGGAATCAGGAAGTCCATATATAGGCCATAGAGGAGGCCATGCTTTTTTTTTTGTTTTTTTGAGGAAGATTAGCCCTGAGCTAATATCTGCCACCAATCCTCCTCTTTTTGATGAGGAAGACTGGCCCTGAGCCAATATCCATGCCCATCTTCCTCTGCTTTATATTGGGACACCTACCACAGCATGGCTTTCCAAGCGGTGCCATGTCCACACCTGGGATCCGAACTGTAGAACCCCGGGCAGCCGAAACAGAACGTACGAACTTAACCACTGCGCCACCGGGCCGGCCCAAGGAGGACATGCTTTTGAAGTAGGAAAAGCCGAATTGCTGGCTATGGCAGAGACACTCCTAGAACTTGAAGACACCCACCATGGTAGTCACGTGGCCATGGAGACACTAGGTCTAGATGTTAACCTAGAATGATGGGTGAAGTTGAACTTCTCCAAAAGGCTGGTCCAGCTTTAATAACTGACTAGTATGTATGCTTCAGGCAAGCAACGCAGAGACAAATGGGTCAATGACAAAAGTAGGACCTTAATTTCCTTGCATTAACACTTATTAGTGCCTGCTAAAGGCAACACAGAGGTCCAGGGGCATAGAGGCAAGGGAGGGAAGACATCTGAAAGGCAGTCCAGAGCCCAGGGGCAGAATCTTTGGGACCATTAAGGAAGCTGCCTTCTTCACCAGCTATCCAGAGACTATGGCATGACCCTTGAGGGCAGGGAAAGCTATAGAGCCAAAGGGCATTGCAGCCAGTGGGGACAGGCTGGGGCCGAGAGTCCAATAAAAGACCAGGAACCTGGTTCTGGCAAGGACAGAGATTCCTACAGATCTGCTCTGCCTCTGGCCAGGGGCCCAGGGGTCTGGTCTGGCATGCAACTGGGCAGTACTAAGAAGAAGGACCTGGAGCACATAGACCAAGAAAGCTGGCTGGGCTGCACCACTCAATCTCTACTTATCTGAGCATAACTTCTGTAATTTTTTATCTTCCCCCACTCCCTGCCAATTCTAATTTTGTTTGGTCTGCTTCCTTTTGAAAAATTCTGATCTTTTAGCATCTGAACCAGAGCAAGAAGGGATTCATTCCAGGTCAGGCCAGAACAGTTCGAGCCAGGAGAACACCTCGGGGGCCAGGTCTGGTGGTGGCAGAACTGACTGGTAGGAAGCAGAGCAGCTGTGACTGCCAGCTGCTTTGGGGGTACAGGAGGAGGGGGGCAGGGATAGTGAGAGATGTGAACGCTTAGTTCCCACGTAGGTGTTGGATCCCACTTAGGTGTTAGGTGATCACTGAGCCAACAGAGAGAACAAAAATAAAAGGATAAAGAGCGGGCAAGGCAGGAAAGATGGATAAACACAGGTGAGGTCCATCAAACTGTGAGTCTCTAACATCCTTCCTACATGAACGGGCCAGGACAGTGTTTCCTTCATCTCTAATATCCCCCATAGCGTCCAGCACAGAGCCTTGAATTTACGTCAAATAGATGGCTAAGACCTCCCGTAAAGCCCCGCTCCAATGACTCATAGCCCTTAGCGTTTGAAGTTCTTCTTTCCATCTCTCCTCCACCTCTCCTGCTGCAGTTTCATCCTTCACTTGCAGGGAGACATGGAGGTGGGTGAGGGCAGAGGAACCAGATTTATACGTCTACTTACACTTTTGATGCTCGCATAAATAATCCCAATAATCCCCAACTCCTTAAACACTTCCAGTTGCTGTTTTCCAATTCTCTAATCATAAAATTCTTGGCTCAACTGTCTTTGAAATATTTCAACTATCCATCTAGTTACAACGACCCCACCAACCCAGTCAAGATGGATGCTCATTTACCTGTGGACACGCCGGAACGCTCCTCTCTACCCAATACAAACCAGCCCTGCCACAGTACCAGGAAAGGAAGCCAAGGTTCCCAGCCCTTCCTACCGAAGAATCCTCTCGAACTCATCTCGGTCCCGTTGCACCTGAACAGCCAGAGTGTGCTCCTTGAAAGCCACCTGTTCCAGCCGACTTTTCCGCAGTCTGGCCTCTGTTTCCACCTTCTTCTGTGCATTTTCCTTTTCCTTTCTGCGCCACTCTCTGTCTGCAACCTCCTGGTTGCGCTTAGCCCGCAAGGCATCCTGGGAAAGGAAAGGATGGGGAGACCAGTGAGGGTGCAAAATAACCTCAGATACCAACCAGGTGCCCTTAGGGAGACACCTACTTAGACTCAGACACAGCCTGCTTTGAGAAGCTCCACGAATTTCTCTAGCAGCAAGGTTCTTCTGGGAAGGAGTCAATGGAATCCTATCATATAACTTTCAGGTCAGAAGATGCCCTGAGGGGTCATCTTGTCCTTTCACCTCACTCATCCCAGTTCTTTCCCTAAACCTCAAACACCTCCAGGCTATCTTGCATCGCTTCTAATTTTAAAAACTGCTAATGACACAGGTTCTTCCGGTGACGCATTTCAATGGTTAGGTAAGGTTGAAAGTTCTTTATGTAGCAGCCGAAAGCTTTCTCTTGAACCTCAGTCCTTGCTGCCGTGAGCACTGGGAGCAGGCCCACCCCCTCATTCTCAGACTACTGAAGTCTAGATAACTTGTGTCCTCTCTTCCCTATCTCCACCTGTGAGGCCATTTTACAGGCTGTCAAAGGACTAGTTAAGGGGGTGGAAGAGGCCAAGGGAAGTGGAGACTAAACAGGTACCTGCTCTGCCTGGTAATCCTGGGCCTTCTCCTGCATGGCCCTCAGGCGGGCTATCTCCTTCTCCTTCTCCCTCCGGATTCTCTCCTGCTCAGCCTCAAACTCTGCTTCTCGAGCCTGCCAGGAAGAAAAGGACTTGAATAGCTCCCATTGCCCCAGGCTTGCAGAGAGAAACCAAGCCCCCACAACAGTCTCTCGTTACCCCCTTCCTGACTCCTTTTAAGCTAGGGCAAAAGGACTCACAATGCATGGACATCAAACCAATTAGCATTTGTAAAATGCTTGTTTACAAAATGCTTTCTCCTGCATTATCCCAGAGGGTCCCCCAACATCTCATGAGATAGATATTATAGATGAGGAAACTCATGTTCATGGAGATCAAGGGTCCTGCCCAAGACTGCACAGCTCATAAACTGCCAAACTGGATTGGAATGCAGGCATCCTGAGCCCAGCCTTCACGCTCCTCCCACTACCTCACAATTTCCAAGTGGCAAGGCCACTGGGCCAAGTTTCTAGAAGTAAGAACTGTGGCTTCCTGCCCGGCCTGTAAAGTGCAGCAGGTGGAGGTTATCTTATTAGTCCCTGGGCAAATGGCCAACCATGCTTTAGGCAGTCCCAGAGTAGTCAGCAGATCCCTAAGGAGTGAACCATCAAAATTAGCTCCCTTTGCTAATTTTGTTCTTTCTCTGAACAAATCTCTAAAAATTTCCCAACTATCATACTTGGGCTATCATAAGACTAATGGCTCAGGTTGGGTGGAAATGTGATCTCCCCATAAAGAACGTTCCTTAGGCCTCGTCCCACCTGCCCAGACTTCTGTGCAGCCCAGTGAGTTGACTGCTTGCAAGCTGTGCACAGCTGACTGGGTGTCAAGCCGGTCTCTCTGTTCCACCTTGCCCTAGATGTAGGGCAGGGAACTCTGGAGGCTTCCACAACCCATCTCTGCCTTTAGCTCTAAAAGGGCAGTGCGTGTGCTGGCCCTCCCCTCCCCCACAAGAACAGAGACCACTCTGAGGTCAGGGAAGGACTTGAATATATCTGGATACTTACAGTGGGCTGTGGGCATGCCCAAGTGCCTGATCTCTTTGCCAGTCTCCAGCCTCTCCTAGTTCCTCCCACCAATGACCTTTCCATGTATGAAGACAAGACATATTCCTCTCCTGCTCAGAAATCTATATTGTGATTTTCTCATCATTCCATGCTTCCAGCTCTGCTCAAGTCCCAAGGCATCCCCAACAACTGCTCTCAGCTTTCCGTATCACCATCTCGATTCTTATCATGACCACCCCAGACTCCATGCTGTAGCCAGCAAACCTGTTCAACAACTCCTACACATGACTGGCTTATCATCACCACCTTCACCCATTCAGGGAAATAGTGGTGGAGTTCCATATGATGTAGAAAGCATTATTCTAGGTACCTTCAGCCTAGTCTGATACTGGACTTACACTGAAGGCTTCAGGATATTTTGAATCAGTCAATGACTAGGTTCACAAGGTTGCTGTAACAATGAAATGAGACAACACACATAAAGCACTTAGTACAGAGCCTATACACAGACTAAGTGCTCCATAAATGGTAGTTGTGTGATCATTACTATGCACGAACCATCTCTGTCCCTAGTCTTGCGTTCTCACTCTGTTGCCTGCATCTCCCTGGCATCCAATAAGAAAGCTAAAGCCAATACGAAGCTTCGCTGAGCTTTATTTTCTGTGGTTTGCATTCGGAGTATATAGGTATATCAGATACGCCTTTGCAGATTATACCCACACCTGCCCATCATTAAGAACCACTACGGTAGAGAAGTATGATGTGCTATCATCATGGAACCTCCAAACTAGCGGGGGAGACAGGACCAACACATGAAGAATTGAACAGCCTTCCTGCCACCTTGAGTCCTGCCTTCTCTTTTTACATAAATCCATGTTCATGCCATATAAACTATGCTAAGAAGCTTTCTTTTACCCTTCACTCCTCACAGACCCCAATCATTCCACTACTCAGTTTTGCCCCAGAATAATGAGTGCACACATTCATGAGCTGCATCTCCCTGTAACTGTTTGCAGGTATTGCTCTCTGGACCATGATGGATTTGTTCTTATAGGTTCTATGGGGGGGAGGGGGGGCGGGCAAGGAGAGAAGGCTCTATTTTCTGAGCTAGCACCCAATACAGGATGCCCAATATAAGAATTTTCACAAGAAATGTACGGGGCAGCTGACTTGTGATTACTGGGGATATAATTATCCACATCATGAGGAATCCACGAAAACTTAACTTCCACCAGTAGTTTTAATTTTCTTTCCAGCCTGCACCTGACCCTCATCCCAACTTCTAATCAGAGGTGTTAACAAGGACAATAACACCTTAATTTGGGTGTCCTTTCCAGGCTACTCTCTGTTAATGAACAAGTGGACTAGCCAAGATGAAGAGAAAAAGAAGTAAGGCCCTTGAACTGAGGGCATGAATTTTAGAATGAAGACATGGAACCTTGTGTTGGAGTTCCCTTAGCTCTCAGGCCTGCCTTTGCCTGTGACAGACATTCCATTCCTGCTCAGAAGTCCCAGGCATCAGAAACCAAGTCCCTACCATCTTCTTCTTGGTGAACTCCATCACCATCTGGTCTGCTAGCTTCTCCTGAGCCAGCAGCTCTGCTTTCTGTTTCTGGTTTTCGTCATTGATACGCTTAATCTCAGCTTGCATCTTCAGTTTTTGCTGGTGCCTCCGTTCCATGTCCTGCCAGCAAAAGGAAGAGAGCCTCAGAGTAGAAGGCGACAAGAGCAAAAGATACTGGCACAAAAGGACAGAGAGACACAGGGAGGAGCAGGGAGGAAATTCACTGTCTGTGGTCTAGCTTCCATTACCATCCTTTCTTACAGCTGTCCTTTCAAGAGTCGTCGATGACATACTCCAGCCAAATGGCCTCTTTGTAGTCTTCATCCAACTAGACTTTGTGGCAGCTCCTGACACTGTGGATCTCTATATGCTCTCAGGAAGTGGAGGCTCTTAAAATTCTCCTCAGTGTCTCCCACATGTCGTGCCAAATCCTCTCCTTTGTTCATGTGTGTTCCACCTGCCTTCAATTTCCTTCTCCTAAAACCCAAACTTTTGGTCTCTATTAAATGGTGATGATTAAAATAATAAGTGTTGCCCTAATTGAGTACTTTCTATTCATTGGACACTTTATATAGCCTATCTCTAACACCCAAATCCCTCCCAAACTCTGAAATATAGGCCTTGTTATCTCTCTCATGCAAAGAAACTGAGACCCTGAGTTTAAGTGACGTCCCAGGCCACACAGCCAATTAACTCAAGAGCTAGAATTTTGAAACCCAGTCTGTCTAAAGTTCCAGTCTTTGGAAATGTTACTCAATTGCCTCAACTTTCAATTCTCCCTTAATTTCTGAATTCCCTCTGTACTTGAGATGGTGCCACATCTCCTGGGATTTGATTACACACTGCCTTGTAGGTCCCCATTCATTTCCTATGCGCTCATTCTGTCCCAGCTAGAGGACAGGGGCCGTGTGTCACACTTCCTCTCTTCCCAACAACATGTAACCCAATGTAAAGAAAATAGGAAATACTCAATAAACTATTGCTAATTGAGGCAGGGGAGCAGGGACCAAAGTGAGTGGCATGTGAGAAAGAGAAAAGAAAATCTTAGACACAGAGAAACACAATGAGCAACGGAAATCAGAGTACCAATGTGACCCTGAAACACAAGATCCCTTCCAAGGAAGGAGCTTCTGCCTTTCCCAGCCCCTAAGCCTTTGAAAGCTCCCAATGATCAGAACACTTCTGAGCCAGAGCACATTCTCAGGTCCCAACATGGAGGGGCATTGGAATTTTGTACAGCTGGCTTACCTACACCTTCGGATCAAACTCAGGCTCCTGGCTTCAAACTCTTCTCCCCATCAACTCACCTCACCTCCCACGCTGTTTCCGGCTCCCTCTATTTCTTCAAAAACTAAATTCCTCCCTGGCCTTCTAGCTCCTCCTCAACCCAGCTTCTGCCCTGACTCACTCAAGGCAACTCTGCTGGGCCTCCCCCAGCTTGGCTCAACTGCCAAGTTCAGGGCTCCTTCCTCCAAGAAGGCTTCTGAACCAGATCACTGTCTGCCTTTTGCCAGGTCCACGAGGTGCCTGAGTCAGGCTGCCAGCATTCCCTCACTCTCGGTACATACCTCTTGCTCACTCCACCCTTCCCCTTCTGCCACTTCAACTCTCACATTCTTTTGCCCCCTTCTCCCTTTCTTCCTTCCTTTCTACCTTCCTCCCACCAATTTTAGGCCTGCCATTGGTAACCTAGGCATTATTTAATCTCATTGACCATCAAAGGTAGAAAAGCTACTGACCTCTAATCTATCTAATCTATCTAATCTAATCCATACCTCTAATCTATAATCTATGACTTATAGATTATAATCTATAAGATTATAGATTTATATATAATATTATAAATTTATAATATTATATTATAATAGACTATATTAGTCTATTAGACTTAGACTATAATATTATAGACTTACAATATATGATTTATAGATTATAATCTATATATATCTATAACATATACAATCATGTATTAATTTACTTACTTCTTTGCCTATTTACTCACTCTTTGGTCTGTTGTTTTTGTTGGTTCTGTTCATTCTAAGAAACCAAAGGATTTTCCCTGCTTCTTGTCTTTGAAGCCATTCCAAAGCAACCCCCAATAAACCCCCTTCCCTCTTCTCCATCTTGTTAGCAAGGTGGGGAAAGTGCCCTTGAACCACCCTAAGATGATAAAGCAGTTCCAAGCTGGGGAAGCACAGGTTTCTACCTTAAAATTGCCTAATAATATTTCCTGGAGACTCAGGGAGTGCCTATTAGAAGGACATCAAAGGGACAATGACACAACATCAATGTAATGGTGTTGACTCATTGAGCCCTGGAACTTTCTCAGTGAACCCACCAATTCCCACTCCCCATAATCTAGTTGGATTTTCCAGTCTTCATCTCTCACCCCTTTCCCTGTATATTTACCCCATACCTCGCCTTTCTGCCCCTTTCTCTCTCTCTCCTGAGTCAGGAACTTTGTCGGGTCTCTCTGTCTTCTTGGCCCTGTTGGTCCTCTCCTCAGGCAGTTCACAAGGCTACACGCCCCCTTGTCTTCTTTAACTATCCAGGTGATCTTCTTCCCACTCCTCACACTGCCTGTACCCTGAGAAGCCTTCATCATTATAAGGCCACCCATGAGAACCTTCAGTGCCCCCCTGTCACTCACCACCATCAAATGCACTGGGTGATGACAACACAATCTTCCATAGACATGGAGGAGGAAGAGAAAAGTAAAAGAATGTATGTTCTACAAGTTAAATGGCACCATGAGAAAAGAATCAGACAAATCCGAATGTGGGGCATTCTTCAAGGCAACTGGCCTGGATGCTTCAAAATATCAGTGTTACAAAAATAAGTGAATAAATGAGGGAACTTTTCTAGATCAAGACAGACTAAAGAGACAAGCAAATGTATGGTGTGAACCTTGATTGGATTCTCGTTTGGAAAAAAACCCTGAAAATACATTTTTGGAAAAATAGGGAAAACTTGAATGTGGATTAAACATTAAATGATATTATAGAATCACTGGATTAGATTTTTTCATGGGGGGATGTGATAATTGTATGGTTGGCACATAAGAGAATGTCTTTGTTCTTCAGAGATGCTGGCTGAAGCATTTAGTAGTAAAGTGTCAAGATATCTGCAGCTTGCTTTCAAATAGTTTAACAATAACAAAACATGTATATACATCTAAAAGAGGGGAGTAACTAAGGCAGATTACCAAATTAACAAGCCTTAAATCTAGGTGAAGAATTGATGAGGTACATCTTTCAACTTGTCTATGTGTATAAAAATTGTCAAAAGTAAAAAATTGAGAGAAAAAAAGAAAAAATGCCCCCAATGCTTGTTAAGTCCCTTACTGTGCCAGGGGCTTTTGTCTATTGCAACAGATCAAATAAGGCAAAGAAAAGAAGTAATTTTTAAGTCTTCTTGGTTTCGGCAGTTATGTCGTCATTTCTTTTGCAATGGGTATGCCTAATAATTTTGTTTAGGCTAGCAGGAAAAAAAGGTCTGGCTCCTCAACACAATTAATGACATTGGAATGCTACTTTGAATGAGGTAACAGCAGGGAGCCTGGAACTAAGATACTGCTACTGTTCATCCCCAAAGTGTATAATATCCCTGGATAATTGAAAGAAGACTATAAAACATCCCTATGTTTACTTGTGCAAAGCACGCAGCCATATAATTCCTTTATGTGTCCATTCACATGAATATGTCAGTCCCGGACCCCAAGTCCCTGGGAGCAGGGACAGCATCTATCCAAAGTACTGCTCATCCCCCAGCATGGCACCATTGCCAAATAAATGTCTAATATGGCAATAAAAAGTTGATGGTGATGACGATGTGAAATGAGCATGTGCCTGACAGAAAATCAGTCCACACCATGAAACCCCAGAATCTTGGAGGATGTTGTTGTTGCTGCTGGTGGAACTTGGCATTATCTGTCCAGTTACCCTTAGATCCTCCTCTTGGAGCTGTTCCATGTACTCCAGCATCTGCTCCTTCTCCTGCTCCCGCTGTTCAGCAAGCAGCGATCGCTCTTCCTGGTTCTTTTCCATCTGTTCCACGATATGCCGTCTTCCTCTGGGAGGGAGCAGTACCACAGTGTCTTAGAAATCAAAGGTCCGTGTCTCTCTCTGCTCTAACATCCATCCAAATAACCCCCAAGATGGGAGGCATCACAGGAACAATTTGACAAGTGCCCCCCCCCAATCACTATTCTTCATGGGCCCAGACCGACGTCCCTCCCCAGAGTGTCCTAGGGGTCAGTCCTCTCTCTTCCGAGCTCCTCGTTCTGAGGCTCACCCTTCCTGAGATTCTTTTTCTTCATTTGTTTGCCCACGAGTGCACCCCACATCATAATACACCTTCTCCCTTTCAGTGTGTAAAGAGCTTCTGAAATCCTGCCACCTCCCAAGCCTTCCCAGAGTAATCACAGGGAGCTAGCTTCCCAGGCTGGCTTTGCAGGGCTTCACAGAATTAAATGCCCAAGACTTCTTCCTCCAGCAATTCTGCTATTACCCAGTGTGTCTTGTCTTCCCACCCACCGCCCCCCCCCCCCATGCCTAGTTGGTAGCTGTCTTTCTTATATCCTATCTCACATTTTAAGACTGCCAGCTGTGGGTGGACAGAGCTGAGTCTGGGGAAGTCTCTCCACTCAGCAGTGCCCTAGCTCACCAGTTAAAAGCAAAGAAACCAGATTCTCCAATCCATGTTGCTAGTGACTCCCTAAGTGTTATTGGGATGCCAATAAACTTGGAAGCATCCAGACCCCAGGATATATGAGTAAAGGCTGGGAGAATGAGAGAAGACACAAATTAGGACAGGAATCTAGAGAAAAGAGTAGGAGATTCACATTCAGAGCACTTAAATGGCTTCATGACTCCAGATGAAATCAACAGGAGTAAGAAGTAAAAGAGTTACATGGAAGCAAGTTTGGACTCAGTATAAGGACCAGCTCAAATCATAAGAGCTGCCTAATGAGGCAGAGATATTTCCTTCATTGGAGCTATTTATGCCGAAGATGAAGAGCTGCTTAGCCATTAAATAAACTTTTACTGGGAGCCTAGTATAGTCTACCTGGTACCTACTGGAAGTACAGAGATGAATGGGACAAGAGTATAGAATGCAGATGGGGAGAGAGAATTGCCATTCAATATGACACAAGGACTATTCATAGAGGCAATTCTTATATTATATGGTTGCTGTTCTAAATCTAGGACACTATGATTCTATAATTTACCTGCTCCAGGACTTGTCCTTTTCTGCAAAATGAAGAGGAATAAATTTACTCATTATAATATGTATTACATATCTACTAACGGCCAAACACTGCTACGCCCAGGAGCTACAAAATGAATAGGACAGGGACCCCGTCCTCAATGAGCACACAGTCTAGTGAGGGTCAGAGAGCCACAATGCAAGCAGTGGTGTGCCAGGTGTAAACACAATGTGACGGGGCCCAGAGAAGGGAGCCACTAGCCTGCCTGGTGAGGTGGAGGAGGTTTCTCAGAGGAGGTGACAGCGAAGCTCCACACTAAAGGAAGAGAATGCCTTTTCCAGGGGCAAAAGGAAAGAGAAGGGCATTCAAAGCAGAGGGAACAACATAAGTCATGAACTTGTGACAAGTCCTGGCATCGGGGGGGAGGGGGAAAAGCATGGTGTGGATGGCAAGAAATGGTGAGAAATGAGGCTGAATGGGGGCCAGATTGTGAAGCACCTGTTATGATCTTGGAAATAAGCTTTGAGAAGTTCTGCGGTTTTGTGAATCACTTCCTAAAGGTTTTGAGATAATAATAGATGATAATAATGACAATTTCTCCTATCCTCCCTCTTTGCAAAGCTACATGGACCTACAGATACGCGCAAATGACCTAGGGAGGGAGACACGACACCCAAACCACTTCTTTACCGGACTCTTTCTTCCCTCCTCTTCCTGTCCAGCTCCTCCTGCCTTTGAATGGATTTCTGCCGCTCCACCTCCATCATCTGATCCAGCCGCTTCTCCTCTGCCTCCAATTCTTTTTGGATCAGCTGCTTCTCCAGGATTTGAGCATCCCGGATGGCATGGCACTTGGCATTGAGGATGATCTGGGAAGTGGAAGAGAAATTGTGGCCCTAGGTCTGGGAGGAAGGCACCAAGGGGGTGTGAAAGCTGGAAGCACGGGAGAAAAGGGAGCAGAATACTATCAAGTGTGCTGGAAATGTGGATGGCTGCTCACAAGCCCAGAAAAGCAAGAGCATTTTTATATTTACCTCTCCTCTTCATATAGTTCAAATCTAAGATTTACAGGCTCCTGCTAAGTGCCAGTCCGTGCAAGGAGACGCCCAGAATAGCACCTTTCAGGGTATTGGGGCTTAGTGTCTGGGACGTCATGGATTTCTCTTCGGGAATATGATGAAAGCTACAAGCCTTCGCCTCCATAAAATTCACTTACACATAGACACACAAAACTTCCGTACCTCAGAGGTTCATGGTCCCTACCTTAGGGACCCATGAACCCCAAGTTAAGACCCCCTGTTCTACTCCTCAGGGAAACTAAAACACTTGCAGAGGCTAAGCCACTAGATTTTTAAGCTGGAAGAGCCCAACATGACACATAAGGAGATGAAAAACCGTGGGCCATCAATAAGAACTATAAAATAAAAGCTTTGGAAAATAAAAGGAGGTATAAGTAGAGAAGATTTACCTGAGAGACAGAAATTGTAGATGAAGGGGTTGGAGAGCCAGCATTTTTCATTTGGTCAAGAAATGAACCACATGCAAATGAGCAACAAAACAGAATTCAAATGAGTCTCTGGTCTCTATGCTCTCAGCTAAAGGAAGCACTTCAGGAATCAAAGAGAACCCAATTGTCTAGACCATTGTATGTGGCCAGACTTGAACTAGCAGGATAAAAATAAAAGTAATATCCTCATATTCACAAAGCCTCTCCCATATATTAGCTTATTTAATAATTCTGCTAAGTAGTTTTACCACCCTTATTTTACAAATGCAGAAAGTGAGGCTCAGGGAGGGCAAGTGACTTGCTCAAGGTCACACAGCTAGCACATGGCAGAGCCAGTCCTCCTTCTGATCAAAGCAATTTCTGTGGCAGGTGCAACTCTCCCCCGTCTCCCCACCCCACCCAAGGCCAGCCCCTCACCTTCCACCCCTCCCTGCCCCATCTCCAGCTGGAGCCAACGCCGTCCAGAGTGTGAGTAAGAGGAGACAGTGGCAGCGTCCTCAGAGCAGGGCAGAATGAAGAGTCCCCACCTTGCTCATGTCCTTGAGCTCCTCCTCCTGCTCCATCCGCAGCTTGTCGGCTCTCTGCAGGAGGTTCTGGGCCCTCTCCTTGGCTACCTCCTCCAGGTCGCTCAGCTTCTTGTTGTTCCTCCAAACCATTTCCTTCTGTTTCATGATCTTCTTGCGTGTGCTCACTGCATCCTATGGGAGAGCAGTCTGGATCACTAGGGTATTATTCCCTGTGCTCTGTGGCCTGGGCACTGGCCTGCCTACCACAGGTGACAAAATGACTTTGGCTTCACCCCATCATGCTATCAGACCCAGAAGTTTCTCAGCCTGGCTCCACCTTCACTTTCTCTTTGCCCCCCAGTGGACCCCACACCTGGTCTTCACTCTACAACATGTCTTCATTGAGGACACATTCACGCCTTGTTTCAGGGCCACCTAACTAGAGCTCCCAGTCTCGTGGGAATCTGGCCCCTTCCCAGCACATTTCTCTTCTGCCCCCAACCTGCAGAGACCAGGGCTCAGGGAAGTTAGCTACCATGATGGCTTCCTTCTCCTTCCTGAAGGCCTGCTCCCTGGCCTCCAGTTCTTCTCGGGTCAGGACGTGGGATGCCCATTTGATCCGCTCAAACTCCTCAGGGCTCATGATAAGGGATTCCCCGGAGGGATCCTTGGTGGGAACACTGACACAAGGAATGAACAAAATTAGAGGGGAGGAGGGGGAAGGCTGTCAGCACCTTGCTGCAAGCTTCTCTGTTTTACCCCCGACCCCATCATCAGCAACCCTCCAATGGGGATTCGGCCAATGGCAGAAGAGACTGCCAACTGCACTATGGGTCCACTTGGGAGAAGGGGTCCCAGGCAAGGGTGAAGTGGCATCATAGGCCAAAAAGAGACATTGTAAGGACTTTTTCTGAAATGTCCAGTATGTGTTACCTTCTCTGTACAGCGTCCGTGACCCTACCTCATGTACACATACACCAATTCCCCCCCCAGCCAGGCCAACAGCCCACCTCCTCCGCGGAGCCCCACCGAGCTCTGCTCTCACTCCCTGTGTTATGGCCAGCGGGGCAGGGTCTGTTTCCTTCGCTGGATTACAAGCTCCTTCAGGACACAGACTCTGTCTTAACCACATTGTTAGCCTTGTCTCTGGCATAGTGCTGGGCACAGAGTGAGAACTCAAAACAAAGATGCTGAATTGAACTTTAAAAATAGATTATTCCTTAAGGATGACATAAAAAGGGCACGGGGACGCCAGACAAGGTTGAAACAGATGCTAGTGAGAAACCTAAACATCCCTGTCTCTCCACCCCAGAGTGAAGCTTTGAACCCTAAATATTAATTAAAATCTCTGATCAACAACAGCTGGAGACATGTCTATAGACCTCTCTTTTCTAGCTGCACAACGCATTCAACAAACCAATATCTAATTATAATGATTATAAACAAATGACATACATTAAAGATGGATTAGGGAGTAGCAGGGGGGTGGAGGAAAGCTGCTTCTGGGTGAGGCAATTTAACAGGTACGTGGCAACAAGACGCAGATGGTCTGAGGCAGGAAGTGAATCCCCATCCAATAAAAGTAGTGGGAGGAAGGGTACAGGAGGTGGACCGAAAGAGTGAGTAGATTTGGGGCTTAGCCAAGACCTCATGGTTCACTGAGTGGTGTGGCCCAAAACAACCCGGGATCTGGAAGGACCAGGAATGATCTGAATCTGAGACAGCATCTCGTGCTGCTTTCAGCAGCCCTGACAAATAACCAGCAGCTTCACCTCCCCCGTGTTTTCAAGACTAGACCATTCCAAGAAGGAAGCCTTCCTTGGGCCCCAGGGCTGGCTGCAGGGCTGCCAACCATGGCTAGCCATTTGATACTAGGGCTCCTGGAGCTGTGTCCCAGCTCAGCTCGTGACACAGGCAGCATTTTCTGGGAATTCAAGCTTTTAGTGGGTGGAGCCAGAGTTGGGAGAATGGTTTCAGAGAATGAAGCACTAGCATGAGAGATAAACCACTGAGCGACAGTGTTGTTCGCTCCTTTCACATCGCTGAGCTAGGCCCGGACCCCACAGGAGGGGCCCAAGCAAGGGGGCAGCTCCGGCCAGGAAGCCACATTGAGCTAATCCCAAAGGAACTCAAGGGCCCTTGGGAATTTCCTCTTCTGGCCTGAGAGCCTGGGAAGCAGCCAGGGGGCTAATTAGGCATCTGATCAGTTTTCCTTTGCTTGGGATTCTTGATGCAGCCAAAAGGAAGTGACTCATTTGGACCATTCCTCTTTACCAAGTGCACTAGTAGGGGCTCAGAAAGGGCCCACTATGCACCTCCCCTCTACCAGCACTTTAGGTCCCACAGCAGCCAGAAGAAAGGGAAGAGAAAGGATCTGGAATCAAGGGCAATGGCAATAATAGACACAAGAAGTGGAGAGACAGGAGAGGCCAAGATGGAGAAGAGAAAAGAGAACCATGAAACACAAAAGGAGAAACGAATAGGAAAGCAGTGGGGACTGGACTGACAGAATGACCAGATGGGTTTCCCATCGCCCTGCTCAGGTCCTCAGCAGAAGTGCAGGCTGGGAGGAGAGGGCACCGTGCCCTGGACACTCACATGAGCTCCCGGACCATGTCCCGGGTGATGAGCTGGATGGTCTCTGGCTTGTGGTCCAAGCCCAGGGCAGTGAGAGTTTTCTGAATGGCATGCTTATCTCGGAGCAGCACGATGGGGCTGTCATTCTGGGCCAGGGGCTATGGGGTCAGGAAAGGACATCTTAGAAGCTGATCACCTCACTTTGTGCTAATCAGTCCTAAATTCAAGTGTAGCCTTCCTCTCTCCTGGGGCTTCCAAGGCATCCAGTGGCAGCAAGCCTGGCTGGGGCCCAGACCGCAGGACCCCTAAGAGTTGCTAGGGCACTGAGAGAGCAGCGTAGTGCTCTGCACTTGAACATAACTGATGTGTCCTATACTGACCGGCTCTTCTGAGAACAAGGCCACTCTGCAACTCGTGCAAATACTCCTGGATGGATAAGGGGTAAGGGCTGCTAGTGTGTTTCCATTCCTAACCTAAAACCGTGAGGAATGAAAATTTGGGGTCTCTAGGTTCTCCTCCCTCCATGATTTATGAAAAAAGAAATAATTATCTCTCTTGGACCACACCGCGGATTTGAAGCAATACAATTTGTTACAGACTCATCCAAACTATAATATTTATAATTTTTAATCCTTTCTAATGATTCATTTACTTTGATCCTCAAAAGAGCCTTATTGAGAGAGTCAGAAGTGGCTAAATGGCCTGGTGGAAACATGCTCTTAAATCTAACGTGGTGAGGAAGTCAGTGAGTTAGAATTCAACAAGAAGAATACAGATTAGATATATGATTTCTCTCAAAATTTTCTGACCGTGAAGGAGTTGGATAATAAACAAATGAAATGGCTTACTTCAGGAAAGTTTTTAACACAGGAGGGAATTTCATTTGTCGCTGATGCCACAAATCTGATCCTGAGTGGAGGCAGGGGGCGACCTCAGTGGAGGTCCTTCCTGTCCTGAGAACCTCACTTTGACAGACTGTCCCAGAGTGCTGCTGCCACCTGGTGCCCATCTCTGCTTCTAAGCGGGCACCACTTGGCCACGAAACAGGCCACTCCTGCCCCCTACTGCCGGTTGAGAGACTGCCTCACCCAGCAATAAGGCCAAAGGAACGGGGCCGGAACAGGCGTTTTCCTGGCTGCCCACTTTTGCTAAGCCACCAGGACTACTCCTGGAGAACTCAGCCATTTCCAGATCTACTTCACTTTGACTAGAAGACTCCTTGTGGACCCAAAACAAAAAAATCTCTGTAAGTGAAACTGCATTCCTTTGATTCTTTCCTCGTCAATAGGAAAACTCCTGAAGAGCGGGGATCTGCTAAATGAGAAAGATGCCTGTCTTGAACCCTCTGGAAAGCCCCTTTTGATTCACAAGGAGGATAGTGAGGAGCAGGAACAGATAACTCTCCTCTCCCCAGCCTGCCCGCCACCAGGGCTGTTCACACCACCACTGGCATCTGTCTTCTTTCTCTTTTCTCTCTTAATCTCTAGCTGCCCTTCTCTCCACGTCTCTTTTTCTTTCTTTGCCTCTCTTCCTTCTCACCTACTGAACTTCACATGCACCAAAACTACTCCAGGTAACGCTCCAGCTCTCCTTCTCTAGACTAAAGGAGTTGTCAACCTCTTAGTCTGGATGATATGTGCAAATAAAGACCTGCTCATCTTCCAAAGCAAAGTAATTGTTTTAGCTGAGCAATTGGGAGCAGTGAGGGTTTTATGTTTTACTCTGATGCTGTTCTTGAATGAGGAGCAGATACGTGGCTCAGCGTCTGCAAGCTCGGTCCAGTGGCCCTTAGACGTTTTCATCGTGGGGCGCTCACTGAGCAACTATCCAGCTCTCTACGGCTGAGCCTCCTTTTGACATCACAACAGATTTTTAAATGCTGTGCAGACGTGAGGACTGCATGGGTGGAGGAAGCCAGGTGCCCTGTTTGCATGGGCCCCACTAGATGTCAGAGCTCCACCCATCGGGTCTCAGAACTGCCTCTGTCTTCGTCTGACAGTTACCTGGGAGAGGGGGGTGACTGGCCCAGTGCTAGCTTTGTTCTGAACAACACTGCCTCCAGGTGGCAGCTACCTGGGGGGATTAGGAGAGGGTTACCTTGACACCCCCAAAGAGGCTCTCATCCACCTCAGAGCTCACAGCTTTGGTCCGATAGCGAGTCCTATTCCGCGACCTGTTGGAAGTGGTAGAAGACGAGCTCAGGACGCCAGTCGTGCTTAACGGCTGCAGGGAGAGGCAGAAAGTTTGGGTCATCAGTAGTGAGTGCCATCTGCACCCTGAGCAAGGTAAACACTTCACCAGCCCATGCTGGGAGGAGGTGGGTGGGCACGTGGAAAAGCCACTGAGGGAAAGCCCTGGGTAAAACGTAGGGGACAGCCCCCACAGACGCAGGGAGTTCTCTGGGTAGGGGCCAGGCACACTGGCTCAGCAAGAAGGAACATTCCTGTAGTCCCTGAGCTGAAGAAGGCCAAGTCATCGTGTGGTATGGAAGGAAGGAGGAGGAAATGGGGATGGCAGGAGGACAACCTCATTATCAGCCCGCTCCCAATTTCCCACAAAGAAATCCTCTTGTGAGGCCACGTGGGCTTGGCTCCCCAGAAATGTATATGTCCTCTTCACCTCCAATCTTCTCAGCCTGAGCTCCAAGCCCCCTTCCCAACTGACAGTACTATCTGACCTCCTTCATGTCTCCACAATTTCACAAGATTACAGCGGGGACCAGAGGACATTAAGCAGAGAAAGGCATCTCACCCATGGCTGGCACATGGTTGATGCCTAATAAGCTTCAGTGGATGAAGGATGAATGATTGCCAGCTACAATCAGGCAAACCGGTTCCTAATGTCTACTGCGTGCTCTTTCACTCCCCTTCAGTGTGCATTCGCTCATTTTTAACCACCCCATATCTCTGTTTGGAGAGTTCCCCATTTAATGAGTTGTGGGAGACAAGGTTCATCTCTGATTGTAGAAGCTGAAAACACCGGATATTTGCCTTCCAAGCCTGTGCAAAGGACCTAGGCTTACCCAATCAGATCACCCAAGCCTGACAATGGATAGGGAACTAGTGATGCAAGAAGGAGAACGAGGAAAACCTTCCAACAAAGGCAGTGGTGGCAGCCATACCCAGTGTCTG